>NW_026535289.1:12956146-12958371 GCF_026225885.1 Hylaeus anthracinus
TGCATTTCATCGATGAAACATTTCCGTTTCGAGATCGCTTCAAACGAAAACAGTTTAATTTGTCCCTTACCCGCGCCAGAGTCTAGAGATTCTCTCGTCGTCGCGTTTTCGCTGGGAAATATTGTATTCTCGAGCACCGTTCGTTTGCAGCCACTCGTTCAATTTGCCGCTCGATTCGACAATGTTCCGAGAGCTACGAGTGCCTACGTTAATAGAATACATCGATACTCTATCCAGGCGAGTGGGAACCGTATGAATCGTATGTACAAGGCAACCTTTCGATGGATTCTAGCGTTCGTAGCCACGATCTTGCGAGACAGTGATTTTGGTGGTCGCCTTTGATGGGATACCTAGACCTAGATGTCTTTTTGCCTATAGGATAACGTGCAGTTGCCTCTAAGCGTATCCGGTTCTCAAAGGAATAGCTCCTTGGAAAACTCGATACGCCTCGGTATGGATATCGCAGTGGCCGCGTGGTTTTCCGATACGAAGCCGAATTATAAATTCTTGCTTCGATTACATCGGTAAACGCATCCGTAAAGAAATACTGCTCAAAGATAAATTTTTATTTACCCGTTTGGGTAAATACTTTCTCGTTTAACGATATCCTTCGAACGTTAAATTACGACATCCCGATTCCATACCGCGCGTAATTAAAAAACCTTAATTTACGATCAACTGGAGATCAACGAATCAACCGCGACGGATACAGGAGAAACGTACTTCGTCTGCGGAGCCTAATAGTGTATAAATTGCGATACATCGCAACATATGGTTCGGGCTGGAATATTTACTTATCGTGTCAATATTCTTGTGTGCTTAACGTAATCGATTTTGATCGAGCGGTTTCCAGCAAACGTATCGTCGTACCGCGCTACAAAGATCCCCCCAATTTGCGTACACGTACGGAACGGTAAACAGAATATCGTAATGGAAGTTAAACTTGAAATCGATTTTCGTGTTTTATCACGCTAATTACGTTCGTCGAAATTAAACGACAACGGGCGTACGGTAGGTATTCAATTTTTTCGTTGCGTTCGAAACGTAGAGCACGCCTGCGAGTATTGCGATAGGACGCGAACGCAACGTTTGGACCCGGGAAACGAAGCGGGACGAAAAATTACGAACGGTTCAATTATTTTCAGCGATAATCGACTAGTGTGTTATCGAGCTGTGATTCCCTTGTTATTTCCAACGATCCGAAATGTTTCCAAACAATATTCGATAGGGATGTTCGGTGTTTCTCGATATTTGTGCCATATCGAATAACTTTTGAACCAATTATTGTACACAACAAGATTTTCTTTTTTCGCGAGATATAAATTCGAATCTGTGATGTCAGAATCTATAACAAATGATACGTATCAAGTTAAGAGAGAATTTTTACAGTTCCCAATAATGGACAAAGCTAAGCTTTTTTGAAAACTTGCAGATTCAACCTATATTATCGAGATCAAATATTATCCTTATCACTTTATTCATATTTTCCCCTTATTCTTCAAAGTTTCTTAATTTCGTTCAAGAATCGTCTCTATATCTCATTTCCGTCGAAAGTTCTACGATTTTTACACAGATTTCGTCACACTTTTCCGCGCTGTGCGTCGCGGCTTCTATTCTCGATCGCGAAAATTATTCGCTCGGGAACGACGAACCGACGAGAATCACCGGGAGTCGCCTTGCGCACGCGTCGAACCAGACTCGTCGTTTCGACTAATGAAAACCAACCCTTTGTGGAGTCGTTGGATGCCGAGCGGCTATTAGAAAATCAACGCGATAGGTAGACGATGCGTAATGAGAACGAAACTATCGACCGGCTCCGAGGTCCGAGTGGATCGTAAACGAGTCGAATCGTCGATTGGACAGCGTGGTTGCTTCGTAACCTCGGTTCGCCATTTGCATGATGGATCCAAGTAATCTGCGCTTCGTTCGTCAACAAAACTGATACGTCGGATACCCGTGCAGCGTATGAGATTGATCGAACGATCGAACACGCCGCGAAATGCAATTTCGTCTTCTTATTTCGTACGTCGTCAAATTTACATTCCGTGTGCATCCAATAAAATAAATGAAATAGTATCGGTATTCGGCGAAATTAGTAGGATAAACGCGTCGATCTCTTTTTTTTTTTTACAGATTTATTGTAGCCATGTTGTCGCCGGTCACCGGTGGCCCCCACGGCGCTATAGCCAAGTCGAGTGTCGGTCACCAGTGACCCCCACGGCGCT
>NW_026535289.1:12958381-12977989 GCF_026225885.1 Hylaeus anthracinus
CGCTATAGCCAAGTCGAGTGTCGGTCACCAGTGACCCCCACGGCGCTGTAGCTAACTTGAGTGTCGGTCACCGGTGACCCCCACGGCGCTATAGCCAACTTAGTTGTCGGTCACCGGTGACCGACCCCGCGGCGGTCAACGTGTTACCTAAACCTAAATCTTGTCATCTAGTGACGAGTATTGAACGAAAAAGGAGACAGTCGAACCACCTCTTCTCCGATTTCGCTTGCATCTCGAGCAGTTATCATTACGCTGACGTTAAAAGCCGAGGGTCGCGCGACATAAAGCGTAAACTTTTAATACTAAATTCGACGGAAAGGTTCGTCGAATAACGGTGCCGCGATGAAATTTCATTCCGAGCGTACCGGGTTCGGCGTTTCGACGGTCGTAATCGTGGAGCAAATACTGGGCGAGCGAGCGATATAACCCAGCCGTGCACCGCGCCGTTTATTTAAGGAGCTTTAATTGTCCGGGCTCATTATCCGCGCAATTGGATCGGGGAAAATTTTTAATCCGTCCGCTACCCACATTTTTCTCCCATCCTTCCCGCGAAACCCTCGCGCGCCCCACTTTCCCCGCCAAGCATTAAATCAGATTCCCTCCGGAGAAAAGATCTCCCAGATAATGCAAAAGTAATAGCCCTCAACCGGAGGAGAGATTTCACGTAGATAATTTCCTCGAACAGTTCCAACCGACTATTTCGCGTTACGCTCGTTACGATTTCAAAGGGAAATTCACGGCAAATTAGGAAAATCTCAACGACAACCCGTTGAGCGCTTTTTAATCGTGAAATACTCGTTCGACCGAAAATCGCCGTCGCGAAACAACAGACGACTCGATAGAAATCTCGAACGATAGCACTCGGACTTCCGGTTTTCTTACGCTAACTCTGGGACACCCTGTACATCAGAATTCAAACGCGTCTTTAAATTTGTCTTGAGGCACGAATTTTCTTGCCACGAATATTCTAGACATCTAAATGCGTCGAATCGTAATAACAATCATCAATGTCTGACTGGTACGGACTGATACTACTTGGAAAGTAGTAACTTGGACCCGTCCAGCGATTACTTCGTTCCCCGAAGCGACGCCAAAGAATCGATTAACGAAAACTTGGAAACGATCTAATCGATCATTCTGAAAACTCGCTGTTCGCACGGCAGGAAGTGAATGTGATGGAGGGAGGGAGGTGGGGGTGGGGGTGGGTGGGTGAGGGGGGTTGTTCTTGCCGGCGCGTATTATGGAAACGTAGATATACGCGGGAAGGGGACGACGATCGAAGTAAATGTAGGAAAAAGAATACCGGCGACAAATCACCCGGTGATAAATTTATGGCGAACGGCCACGGTAGGGGGATGAAATTGTTCGGAACGTGGGGAGAATTCCAGGGAGGGTGAACGTTGCTCTCTGGCGGCGCCACGGTTGACTCGAGCATAAAATCCATTACGCGATTGAACGTATGAAAAATTATCAACTAAGTAAAACTTATTAGGTTAGAAGAAATTGTGGGAGGGACGAGGAAGGTGGTGATCAAGGACGCGAGGGAATAATCGAACCTGTTCGCTGGCCACCGTCGACCTTGCGTTCTTTCGACGGGACGTAATCCGATTGCGGCTGATTTATTACGATTAAGCTGCTGCTCGTTAAATTTGATTTTGTCGCTTGGATGGACCGTTCGATAACCGTTGACAAAGGGACTCGACGGACGAAACATCGACCGGTTTTCTCGCGGACGGTTGGCGCACGGTAGCGTTCTCTATCCACTCGCGCCGCTTTACTGTAAATAATTCAAAATATTCGTCGCGCCGAACGACGTATCCTTCGTTTCGCGACGAATTACTATCGATCATAATTATTCATAATATTCGGCTAAGTAAAATTCGACACCGAATCGAAACGTACCGCGAAAGTGCTTTCCACGGTACGCTAAACCTGGATCGATAGCGAGACGTATTAATCACGGTAACCGTGTAACGCGGGCTACTTTTCTTCTGCGTTCAATGGGAAGGAAGGAAACGCATAAATCGAAAGCTACGGGTCAGGTTTAAACGATGCGTATAAGAGCGAAGGGAACGGTTTATTTCCGAGAAAACTTGAAACGACCGAATTCGAGTTGAACGAACTCGCGTGAAACGGGAACGGGATGATGAAACGTCCGGTTTTACGGACACCGATTCGAAGCGACAGAAATTACGTCTACGTGGGATTTTTAAGGGATCTGTACAAACAACGCCGCGGGAACGTTCGCAAGTCCGAATCTTTCGAAAACCATCGCTCCAAAATATTTTCAACCGAACATGCATCGTTTATGATCCAGAGGAAACTCGAGGTCTCGTAGTGCCGAAATAAATACCAGCAGCGTAAAAATTGTACAGGTGGCGGTCGTCGCGGTTGCGGTCGCGGTGGCGCGACGTTTCTAGAGCGCGAACGTTAATTACCGCTGCTTCGGAAAATCGTATGAAAACGGAACTTGTACGTTCCGTTAAACGATCGAATTGCAACGTTAACGATCGTCCCTGTGTTTCGAGTCTCTCAACCGTTTCGATGACTCTCCGATATTACCATCGGCGCTTATCATAGTGTCAAACAACTTTGCGTAAATTCTATCATTCGAATAAAAGTTTGCGAAGCAAAAATCTGGGGAGATTCGTTCTCGTTTTATTAGGCATTACAGAGTTGAAGGGGCTGCTCGACTCTCGACGTTTTGATCCCAGGCATTAAACGAGGAATTCCCCTTGACCCAGAAGTAAAATAACGTGCCGGGACTAAAGAGAAATTGTTGACTCGATCCTGCAACCGGTTCGTTTCGCCCAACGGAAAAGAGAAGAGAAGGAACGTAGCGATTTCTCGTTTCCCTGCTTTCCACCGAAGTGTCCCGTTAAAATGAACTCGCGAAATGAATTGTAGCTAGGGGTGGTCGTCAGCGTCGATGTTTCACAGTCGCGTATAACCAATTCAATTTTTCGTAACGCGTGTCAACAAACGATTCGACGATCGTTTATAGGAACCGGATTCGCTGATGAAATTCGTTACGAAAATAAATCGAATTCCGAGGTAAATTTTCCATTAAACCCCGTTCCTTTCACCGGGTACACCTCGCAGCCCAGAAAGTATCCCGTCGATTCGAATACGACTCAAAAACGCTCGGCTCGCTCGTCGACTTGCGCCAAAACGAAAACCAGTCCGGGAACAACGACGGATCGCTCCGGTGGTCGCGAAAAATCAATTTCACCGGCTGACTATTTTCCAGGAAATCCCGATATCCGATCTCTTCTCTGCTAGTGGATTTTGTTTAGCGCGCGATGCGACTCCGTCTCAGGACGGTTAACCGTTTTTGTCTCGAAGTCAGACGGTTTGGAAAAATCCCGAACGACACTTGGGCAGGTCCTCCGTTGACGAGCGAGCAGTGAAATATGAACCTAACCGAGTTTTACGCTTCTGTAAATTGCTTCTTTTTCCCTCGGACCTCTTTCTCTTCAACTCTTTGCCCTTTTCTACGTTCGACGCTCGACTTGAGTCAAATTGTAAACCAGAATAGTAAATCAGAATCGCCCTTTAACTCCAGATACTTCGCAGCATTTCTGGTGCATCAAGGTTTTCGCTACCTGTTATTAAAAATATTATCGGTTAGGGTTAAACGAAAACACCCTTCCACGTAAATATCTCCATAGAGAGAGAGAGAGATACGATTCTGCGGTCTGATTTTAAATCGACCCCACTCTCGATGTAATCAGTCGACCCCAGCGCGATCAGTTTGCAATCACGATTGCAACAGTATCGAGTATACCGAATACGATCGTGGCGATGCATTTTCTCCAGCGTTGAATTGACTTTCATTCGAACGCGATCGTTAACGAGGCAAATACGCGATAATTAAGAAGGGGGGAGGAATTAACGGTCGATCGAGCCGTAACGATGAGCACCCTTTCTTTTGTTTCTATCTGGAAAATTGCGAGACGCAAGCGATCGTTTTCAGGGAAATTTCTCGCGGGCACGGTGCTCGCAAACTTTCGTTGCGCATCACGATCGAGCGTACAATTCGATGACCGATTTGTCAAATTAACGGTAACCCGGTCGCGTGTTATCGTCGCATTCGTCTAACCGTAATTTCGGCTACAATATTAGCGACACGAGAACGTCCAACGTCCACGGGACCGAATCTCGCAATGGTCAACCGAACCATGACCAATTTTCCACGAATATTTTCCCACCAAAAAGGATAAAAAGAAATAGGTACGCCGGATGTATACCACCCGGAACCATTAAATGAAACGCGCACTAGAACAGGGAGAAACGGGTATTTAAAAACCATTTCACGCCGAGCGAGGAAAATTACGCTCGTAAATCACCTGCGATTATGTGTCCGTCCATATTTCTTCGCATCGACAAAACGCGGACGGAAAACTAAACGTTGCACGTTATAACCGTCGCGTTGTTAAATAGGTACGCAGATAGCGACGGATTCGAAAATCCTTCGAATCGTGCAACTGAATATTATTCGATCCGTGATCCGGATCGGCAGTAGATATACCGAGGCGTAAAATAGGCCAGAGAGCAGAAAGCGAAAAGTAAAGTAGATTATTTCTATTCAACCTGTCCGAACGTTCTAAATCTATAGGTACTACCGATGACATCCTCGTTCTCGCGAACAAACAACGACGATCTCGACGTCCGTTCCCGTTAACCATTTTATCCTTTTTACGAACACGTATCGTGGTCCCCACATTTCGCTAATCGTTTTTCTTTTTTCAACTCGACCGGTACGTACATCCTCCTATTTCCGCGGATCGTACATTTACTCTCCCTCTCGAGCCGTTACTCCGATCCTCGTTACCGACCGCTTGGAACCCACCCTTCGCGATATCGAAAACTTCCACGATTCGTAAACCCTCTAAAGACCGTTGTGTCCCATCGAGACTTTCCGTGATCTTCGAATACACCCGGCTCGAATAATATTTGCACGGACTCGAACGTTCGAACGTCAACGATTTGCTCGAAATCTCGACCGGTGCGGCGTAGGCGGAGAGGAGATAGGAACAAGGAGAGAATCGAATGCCCATCGCCTACAAATAGCATGAAATCGGACCGTAGATAGAGGAAGAATCCGATTGGACGAGGTCGCAAGGGATGACCGTCTTTCTCGACGGAAGCTCGTGCTAGAGAGAGCGGGTTCGTGCAACCCCGAAGAAGAATCGGGTTCATTCTCGAAGCGACCACGTTCGGTGTGGCTGCTAGAACCCAGAAACCGTATCCCTTCCGTGAATTCCCACGGGACGTGGCCAACTAAGACCGCTTTTCCTGCATTTGCGACCGCCACGGGCTATCGTTGCCGGCTTATCTCAACAATGACGTCCAGACAGCGAAAGAGACACGCTGAAATAACTCTTTCCAAAGCTCTTGCCGAACGTACATCGTCCGACTTCCGTACTTTTCGCCCCGGAATTTACGTCAGCCTGCGAAACGATCGGCCCGAAACATACCGTTGATTCGTCTCTTCTTTGACTACCCATCGGCTACCGATTTTTACGACGCGTTTAACCGCGGGAAATCTCTCGGGTATTTACCGACGAACCGAATATATCGCTGCGAGACAGATATCACCGATCGATAGCAGTTTGAAGAAGCAACTCTCCGAAACTCTCCAACACCAGCAATTCGAGATGCTTTCTTAGCAATTCGAGATGCTTTCTTCTATTGCCACGAATGCTAAGATTATATTGACTTCGAAAATCTGATATCTAATGAGAGTGAGAATGAGATATCTAATTTTTGAGGTTTGAGAATCGGACAAAGAGCGTAAAGGGTCAAAGAAACGCAGCGGTTTCGAGTAAACTTCGTCTACACTGCCCGGTCAGCTAAACAATCGTACATTTTTCGATACTCGATGTTTGCTCTCGTGTTTCGCCCGTACCGAGCGTCGTTTCCCGATAATTTAAATATCGCCGCGGTCTCGCTAAATATTCACATTTTCCGCAAACCGGAAGGCTTGTTATCGTCAATATTTGAACGGTATCCGTCAACATTTGCTTAGGATGTTTCGTGCGCAGCACTCTCCGCCGAGAAGACAACGATCACCGTTAACGACCGACCAACTTATCCTAGGCGAAAAGCGTGAGCGAACGCTTAATTAATAAGGCGGACCCCCAACGATTTTATCGTCTCCTTCCGAGGACAACGACAGGTCTCTCTGCTTATCCCAACGACGTACGAAGGACTAATGTATTTTTTTAGACTTTAGAGATTTAATATTTCCGAACACGAAAAGTTGAGAATAAAATTGAAATAAGTAACCGTGAGGTATTTTTCTATATTTCAGTATCTATCGATTGGAACGACTAAAACTTCGTTGCAAAAGTGCGAAGTGTAAAAGTGTAAAATGCACTATTAGAATTTTTTTTTTTTTTTATTTTTTCCATAACAATTTTAGTCCAATTAACGCTACAAATTAAATTACATTATTAAAAGAAACGATTCAGGTCCGAAAGAGTTAACTTCTCGCATCGCGTTACATGTCTGTCGGGACACATTGTGGGGCCCACCTTACAGCTCGGGTACCTCGGGATCGCTGAGCCCGTACCGTAGCTACATTTTAACAACCAAACGTAGCTACAGCCCCTGAGGCCAACTAATGCGTTCCGCTGAATGTTCCGAATGTCCAAAGTTTTCTGCGCGATACGTGGCGAACTAACGCCAACGGACAAATTCCTATATCAAAGGTAAAGTATGCGGTAATAGTCGGCTCGTAAAGAAGAATTAGAGAGTCCCTCGCCAAGTAGAAGAGAAAGGCAGATGTTATGGAAATCTGGGGACCCGATGCGAACGGAAATCCGATGTCATTACTCGTAATAAAACTCGAAACTTGGTACGGGTGGTAACGCGTGCGGTAAGTTTGCCCGTGTTCCTAATGCTACAGAACAGCCAACGTAATACTCCCGAACTTATCCTATTTGTTACCTTCTTGCCCAAAACTTGCCCGACTCCGCCTTTTCGATCTCTCCATACGTCACACGCCACCGATTCGTACGATTCGTAACTGAAATTTCCATTAACGCTTCGAGTACCGGTTACTACCAGTATCGCCTTAGAACCCACGCATTTTCGGTAGGAAAAGTAAACGCATCTATTTATAATGCAATGTAAATATTTGATTAAATGTAGCCGACCCTTGCGCTAGTTTTTAAAATTGTCGATAGTAAAATCGAATGTCCTAGGGATACTGAAACTATCGAAATTTAATATTCCAAGTAGGCAACTTCGAAGCAGCGATATTTTTAACACTGATCCGTATCGTACCTCGATCGCGAAACAAAATTGTGTTACAAGAATACGTCTGTCGATCTTTTTCACGACTCACGTTTGGCATTTAAAAGATCGGTCGTTGCAATTTTCCGGATGCGCAATCTAGTTCGAACACGTTACATTATGAGACGCCGTGGTCGTCTCCATTTTTGTTTTGTTGTTCTTGTTGTTGTTACTGATATTGTACTTGTTATTGTACTTGATATCAAGGGCAGATTGGCCGTAAATAAAGTATTATTATTACATGAAATATGATTATTATTAAATGAAATCCCTCCCAAGAAATAAAATTCCTTGCGCCCTTTGACGCTGATACCGTTTTTTCCCGTACGATAGTTACTAAAACATTGCCCTGTATGGAGGGTAAATGATCTATACTCTTTGCGAACAAATGAAAAACGTCGATACGCGTTCTCCGGTGCTCGAAGTGACAAGATCGCGCCTAATATCTTTACGCTCGAGTAACCGATACTCCCAGGACGGGTAATTTTTATTTCCTGTAAAGCTTCTCCTTCGGCGTTTAATGTAAACGGCAACCCGGGGATCTCGAGTGGGAGGGATTAACACGCGCGAATATCGAATCGCAAACGTCGCCGAAAAGCCGTTCGATGGAACTCAATTCGAGCGCGATATTGACGCGGCAAAGAGCCAAGGAACTAAATCAACCGAGACGATTAAATAGCGCACAATAAACGTGGTTGCACGTCTATCGCTTGGTGTTCGCGCGCATTCTCCACTGGTCTCTAAGGCCGTTATGGATGACGCGAATAATCGGCTTTGCGGCGGGCACGAGGCTCCTTTAAGTTGCGAGAAGGACGCGTACCGATAGCTCCGCGCGAGCCATTAGTTTTCGTAAGCGAGTTCAATGGACGAGCCTTGTCGACCGACCGACGACACCCGACCGATTTCTCCTCCAATTTCGCGCTAGTTTAATCGGCTGCCCATCGATTAGACGCGGTTACCGTTCGCGATTTCCCGTCGAATGCTCGTCTCGAGTTGCGCTTCTTTTCGCGCGTTCGGTGTGTAGGGAATCGATACGAAACGCGACGTGGACGGAAATGTATAGTAAAGGAGTGGATAAGTGCAAGAAAATCGGGACGAAAGTAGAAAAGGAAAGAGAGTGGAAGAGAAAGAGAACCGAGAAATAATAATAATAATAATAATAATAATAATAATAATAATAATAATAAAAAACAGTCGTCAGAAGCGTATCAATCGGTTTTGATCATATTACAGTGCTCGCTCGTCAAGAAGGAACTCCTTCGGTGGTGTTCTGGATTTTTCCAAACCCGCTGGTACGCGTAGCAACGGGATGGGTGGAGACAAAGGAAATATATTGAACTGACTTCGAAGCAAAAATGATCAACCGTCCCAAGACGCGTCCGACGGAGTCGAATCGCTAAACAAAATCCACAAGCAGAGAAGAGAGATCGGATTTGCTGGAAAAATCTGGCTACCGGCGGAAGTGTCTTCAGCGAGTCGATCGAGCTGATCGTGTAATCAGATTCCATCGAAAACAGACCAGTTACGCGCGTCCGGGTTGTTACGCTGCGCTACGAGAACGGTCCGATCAGTTTGCGGATCGAAACGGTCCGAAGCAGGCTGTAACGCTTCGGGAATTCTATTTAGCCGGATAACGAAGGAACACCAGGACCGATGGACGGGGACAGATGAATTGGATCGCGGGAAGGAACGGGATAATTATCATGGAATCGAGGATAATTGCCAGATAAAATCCAATCACGAGGTATTCTTGAATATCCGACGAGCGATCCCGATGACCTATTATCGATCAAATATTTGCGCGTACGACCGCGGCGAGTAATCGAAACGGCGGAAAATCGGCGAAACGCGCGCATATCGAGACAGCCGTCGTGAAATTCCTGGTGATCGATGATTAAAAGCGATTTAGAAGGAATTTCGAGACGGTCGAGGGGTACCGGGATCGTTGCTCCCTGGAATTCCCGTCGGATTCCGTTGAAATTCTGTTTAAATTGTACCGAAGGACGCCAATGGTAATAATTATTCAATCAAATTCCTAATAAACCGCTACGGGGAGACCGCAGAATTGACGCGGATCTCGGATACGCAGATACGGAAGAACACCGAAACATCTCCGAGCACCGAGAATTCCATTCGGTGTACCGGTCGGGATATTTGCAAGCGTCGAACGCCCGCTCCGTCCGGATAAGGGGAAATCGAGACCCGAAGCAAACAGACTGCTCGAATAACCGATAGATGAGCGGAACTACCGGCGTTTATCAATTCGAGATATTCTCCGTTCGTTGTTCTCCGGACGACATAGCGCTCGCGCTACACGCTAGTCGTCCCCGAGATGAATCGTTTCCAAGATGAAACCTCGTCGAACATCGACCCCGTCGCGTCGGCTCCCTCTTTTCGTGTGGACGACCCCGACGATACGTCTACGGCATCGGAAACTATTCGAGAACGTCGCGAAATTGTTTCCACTGTCTCGCGAAAACAATGCCGAGTCGAGAACTTCGTCCTTTGGTCACTCGACTGGCCGGATATGTTCTTCCGACTGTGTCCAAACATTCGCGAGCTACGCCGCGCTGTTTGTCGTTGACAAATCACCTAGGAATGTTCGTACCAACGAAGATCGCTCTTCGAACGCGACTCGATGTTTGTATTTTTCGTTCCGTTCTCTTCGATAGACGAGGGTATCGGGAAAAGTCGGATGCGTGTACTTGTGTACACGCGTCAGAAGTTGTAACTCTTTGGCGTGGCTACAAGCAAGTACGTACGCAAATTTATTACGTATGCAATAATTTATGCGAGGAGAAAAAATGATAAGCTGACTGAAGGAAGGCATTGAATGCAATTGTTAAAGGTTTTGTCGAATATCGTAATTAAATTATAAGATTATACTGTAGATTATGTATTATTATAGATTATATATTATGAGATACCGTAATCGTCTCCGTTTTAGTTTTGTTTTTCTTGTTGTCATTACATCTTGTTGTTATTACATCGTACTGGATATCAAAGGCAGATTGCCCGTGAATAAAGTATTATTATTATTATTATTATTATTATTAAAATTGAAATATTAAAAATAGCGATTCTCATATAAAACTTAGTAAGAATACATTAGATATTGGATGAAATACGTATATATGTATATGTATAGGATATTGTTATTCGTCCTTTTTACTTAGAAGAATGCAAGAGTTTAGTAAGAAAGTCAAAATGCATGTACGATCAGTAGATCTGTTATTTTGTATAGCAACACCGACGATAGTTTAACTCCAAACCTGCATCATCAATGTAGCAACAACAATATCCGTTGCAATTGTCAAATCAAATCCTACGGTATTATTCACGTTCCCTTTTTGTGTCTCGACCTCAAGCAAATAATCACGGAAACCGATCGAGTGTTTCACTATCGGTTCTATTTTTTCGTTGTTATTCGTTGCTTTTGCTACTGCGAGGGAAGCCCGAGGGGCACGGCCGGAATACGAGGAGAATGAACTCCCTTCGGAACGTCGCAAAAAGTCGCCATCTCGTGCGGTATAAAGTGGACGTTTGAAAAATACCTCGTACCGCGCGTCAGCCGTTCTAAACTACCAATCACGTTCGACGGCGAACACCCCGATGGCCGCAGGGTCCGCGCAAAGCCAACCGCATCTACTTTTTGCCCACGTCAATTCGGACAGTGGCCGATTATCGACTTTCCGAAGAAGAATGAAATAGCTCGGCTCCGTGGTCCGCCGCGTCGTTCCGTAACGTACGCGAACGTCTCGCAAGCTTTGGATCCGGCCCGAGTCCCCGGCGATATTAATACACAAATCGATTCACGGTCGATAAACCGCGGAATTAGTTTTCCACTTTGGAAAGGGACCAACAAGTTCCCAGCCCAACCGAACCGAGATATCTCCAACTCGCAAGTCCGCGAGTTACTCTCGCCGGATCCGAACGACTCGTCCGCGATGAATGGACGGTCCGTGAAACGTTTTCCCTTCCAGCTGGAATCGATTCTCTAATCCCTTGGATTCGATTCAACGAACGCAACTTGGATTTACGGTTCAATTTTCTCTCTGCCGCGGGCACACGGGTACGGGGCTCTCGTATTTACCAAAATCTCTGCTCCCTGGTCGACGGAATGCGGTCGCGTAGAGAAAAATCGGTTTTTTCTTTCCCCCTCATAAACTTCGAACAATTTTCGAAATACGTAAATGCCTCTGTCTTGAAGTTGACAATCCGCGGCAAACACCGGGGCGCGAAACGCTAAATGAAGGGAAATCCGCGAGTAGTCTCAGCCGTCGGAGCTCGTCGCGCAGCGACGCGGAAGCGTGCTCGCGGATGCTGATTCCGCGAGAGAAAATCCGATATCGTATTTTCGAGAAGCGACCGAGACATCCGTTCGCGTGACTATTAATTTCAGGACTCCCGAGCCACCTCCCTCTATTTCCGCCAGCTATTCGCGAAACGAAACATTTAATCTCGACGTTTAAATATTATTAAAGGAAAGACGGTTAAGGTAAGATTGCATGTTCGCGGTACAAGCAAAAGTGGGCAGGGATATCATTTTCGGAAAATCACTTTTTCCACGGACGAAGAACGACGCTTTTCTCGGGGATCCTAGTTAATTTCATCTTCCAGCTGTGGCAGAGTAAATCGCATTTTCCGAGACGATAGCTAGCGCGGTCTCTTCTTTCGGCTATTCTTCTTTCGCGAAACTGCGTTCTTACGACGCGCTAAGATCGAGCCCGTTTCTGCCTTTGAGAGTTGAACGCGCTACACCATTCGAGAATCTCGTTTTAATCGACACGCCGTTTCGCGTTGCGAATCTGCCGCCGAGAAACCACGAGAAAAAACAAATATTCTCGGCCGACGATTTCGTTAATTCCGTCGCGAGCGCTAGCGATCCAATTAATACGGTGAAAAGGGGCGGGAAAAAAAAAAAACAAGTTAATCCAAAGACGCGACTTTCCCGACAGCCTCACTTTCTCGCGAGTGTTTGCTGAAAACACTCGAGTGGAGGATCGACTCGCGCGGATCGTGGATGAAAAATAATTTGCATATGCATATTCTGTATTCAACGAGGTGTCTGATACTCTCTCCTTCTCCTTCGCGAGCGTCGAGCTTTCCACCGTCCCTAACTCGTTTCCAAGCCACGGCCACGCGTGGATTTCTGCATCTTCGCTCTGGTCTTCGAGGGAATCACGGCCTTTGAGCGTGGACCGTATCTCGGAGCTTTTCGTCGAATTACCGGAGGCGGCCATATGAAAATCACCACGCTCGAGCCTCTTCTAAATTGCAAAGCAGTCCGCGGCAACGACGATGGACGTCGCTCGAACCGAAATCTCCTCAAAGAAACTGCCGTACTCGACGGGGGCGCGGTGTCGCTGGCTAACGATTGCTAACGATACCGGAACTTTCGCGTCGACTCGTCCTTTTAAAACACGGGAAACACCTTTATCGAAGCGTCGCCGGACGAACCATGAAACTACGACTCCGGTACGACTTGTTTATGTTTGGCCCGGTCGACTTACTACGTCTATGACGCGACGTTGTGAACTAAGTGGTTAAAGAAAAATTCGAAAGCGAAGCAATAATTTATTTAAAAACTCGGAGATTAACAAATCTCGTTATTCTCGCTTTTCCTATTTATTTGAACTCGCGACGCTTCGCACGAGACGAACCGTTGAACTAACGACTTTGGTACGCCATGTTGATGTTTGGCCTGGTCACGTCTCGAGTACGACTTGTTTATGTTCGGCCCGGTCGACTTACTACGTCTATGACGCGACGTTGTGAACTAAGTGGTTAAAGAAAAATTCGAAAGCGAAGCAATGATTTATTTAAAAACTCGGAGATTAACAAATCTCTTTATTTTCGCTTGTCCTATTAATTTGAACTCGCGTTTCCTATTAATATTTGATGATTGTCAACGCGACCTGTTACGTTTTAATCTCCATGTTCGTTCCACCGTAGTTTTAACAACACCAGGTTACGCTTTGTGATACAGCATGCACCTTTCTACGGTGTAATGCAGCCGGTATTATTGTTACCGTTAGCATTATTTCCGTGTAAGCGCCGACGGTCGTATTCAAAGAATAAAACGTACCTTTGCGAGGTAACGTCGCGAATTAATCGCTTCCCGCTTTGAACTGGTAATTTTATAACCTCGAATGGAAAGCAACGCACGCGCTCGTACGCAACGATTACTGGTATACAGCAAATCATTTTCGTAGCTATTATCCGTTACACCTTTATCGGAAGATAATTATTTTCAACCCTCGGCGATTATCGCGACGATCGCGGTTTATTTTGCCACGCGCGCGCGCGCGCGTTTTAACGGACAAAAGGGGAAGAAAAATCGCGTCGTTTCTCGCGACGAACGAATCAAAAGTGAGAGCCATTTCGTCCAAGGAAAGCAAAGAACCGCGCGTTGCCCTCGCGCTTGCTTTCCCTTGCTACGCCTTTCATGCAACGCCACGCGCCACGACGCGTTCAACTTCACAAGGCTCTTTTTAGATATTGTTACCTTTCAGAAGGCTCGCGACAGCGTGAAATCGAGAACCCGCTCGACAAAAGGCGTTCCCCAACGGACTGGCGTCGGCGTTGGCGGCCGTTTCGGCCGACGAGCGAAGAATGATATTTGCCAAACTAATCGGCTTGCCGTCGCTTTCGTACGACGCTCTAATTCGAGAGAGGAATCGAATCGGACGAGAACATTGGCCCTTGGATGTAGATCGAGGGTACGATCGATACCGAGTATTCTGTTGGATGACCAACGCAACTAATCACAAACGTATCAGAGACCGAAGACTCGTCCTCAAGAAACATCCTAATCTCGGTTCCTAGTTCCTCGATCATCCTGTACTTTGTACCCTTCCTTGGTCATATACTCTCCCCTTTGATCGCTGTCCTTAACGTCACTTAAGAATCAGACTGAATTCAGTATTCACCGATACAGTGCGAACGCGGTTGTACAAAAAAAAAAAAAAATATACATATCGAATAGAGTAACCTCCTCCTTTTCGAAGTCGGTTAACAAAAATCTTCGAGTGTTTGTCTAAAATAAACAGTGTTGTCTGTTAATTCGTTTCGCTCGGAATCCGACATCCGTGCGTTCGAGCACACAGAATTACTCTCGTTTCTCGAATTACTTTCCTTCCCTCTCGTCTCTCGTCCACTCGCCGTTGGCCATCGATGCGATAATGTGTTATCATGGAAGTCCTTTACACGTCAAGCCAACACTTCCACGAAATCACCTTAAACGCGGTTGTTTATAAACGCCGAACCGTTGCGGTTTACAGAAATTCCTATCAAAAAAATCATCGATCGCGCGATCCAATAATAACTAAAATTGCGTTAGATTTACTCGACAAAACGTTGAAATTCTTCATCGTGATCGGTTCAAGCGCCGTGTCCAGGCGTGACGCGTAAATCGCTCCGAAAAAGGAGATCGATGGTACTAGATCACGATCGCGTTCGTCGTTCCTCGAAGTTGGAAGCTAGCTCTCGGATCGCTACTTCGCCGATTATTGCGTTTCGATAGCCGCGGATCGTGCGTCTAGCGAAAGAGACGATCCTTTCCCCATTATAGTTGGCCATTATCGGTGCATCTTGGTGCATCAGCGATGTCATGGTCGGGCCGCGTCCGGGGTGTACATAAATCAAACGATATAACGTCTCTATTCGAACAGTGGGACGCTCTGCGACGATATCAAACCGGGGGCAAATGCGGATTTAAACTCTTTTACGAGCACCCAAAGGATCCAATGACAGCGACCCGGTGCCTCGATCTTTCGTGTTACGTATACGTATACTATATCTCGAAATGAACACGAACCAACGTTTAAATAGATACGGGTCCCTGATATCTTCGGGAAATAGCAAGACGAATACCTCGAAATCGGATAATCGCGATGGCTCGTCTTGTAGATCTAGACTCTGTCGGCGAACAACGCGGACACGTTTTTAACCGACTTCGAAAAGGAGGAGGTTACTCGATTCGACATGTATATTTTTTTTCTTCCAATGTATTAGGTTGTCCAGAAAGTCCGTGGCAATTTTTAAGAAAACTTCAAAGATACATTTGAATTGTAATATACATTTATTTATATGTATATTTATTGAATTACATAGGTACCATTTTGTTCCACAACCTCTCCACCTTTTAAGGGATGTATATATACAGGGTGTCCGAAAAGTCGGGGAGGAGCCGGAAATGGGGGGTAGCTGAGACGATTCTGAACAACAATTTCCTTTGCAAAAATGTCGGATGGGGCTTCGTTAAGGAGATATTAAGCGAAAGGCCCCGACCAATCAGAGCGCGCGTAGTCCGTTGGATCGGCCGCGGTAGCGAAGGCTACGCGCTAGGTCGATGCTTCGATGCACGTTGAGTCACTTGTTCGCGTGCAAGCGCGGCCGCCAGCGCGTAGCCTTCGCTACCGCGGCCGATCCAACGGTCTACGCGCGCTCTGATTGGTCGGTGTTTTCCGTTAATATCTCCTCAACGAAGCCTCGGACAACATTTTCGCTAAGGAAATTGTTGTTCAGAATCGTCTCAGCTACCCCCCATTTCCGGCTCCTCCCCGACTTTTCGGACACCCTGTACATGTTATTTGTTTTCAGCCATTTCGACATATTCAGACCTGCACCACCTATCAAAAATCGGCATGGACTTTCCGGACAACCCAATGTTTCACCGGTGACGCGAAACGGTCCAAAGATCGACGGGAAGGGCAAAAGAAGGCTAAGAGGTTCGAAGAGAAACAAGACGATGAATGATACTTCCGTAGCGCGATTATCGGTTCCCTTCTCGAAATTCGCGCATATATTCTATCGCAAGAAGCCGTTGTTGAGCCCTCTTACTTAAAACTTTAGTAGGATTTAACTTCGGAATCCTGGCGCTTGATTGGGTGATTGACGGTATAAGTAGAGCTTAAAGTTTCACCGGAGTCCTGGCAGCAGGCACTCTCTTAAACATCGGATCGATTCCTCGAATATGCACATACACGTACACGCGCAGACGCGACGACTTTAATTACGCCAACAAAGCGGTCGAGTTTTACTTGCACTTCGTTATCGCGGGTAAACTCGGCGATAAAATTTTCCGAAAGTTAACCCTTTCGTTTACGAAGAGCTAAATTTTTGAAACCGGAGCGGAAAGCGTGCGAAAATCCGTGACAAATATTCCGAACAACACGAGTCGATAATAGCGCGTAACATTTTTCCCTTCCTCGATTTTTCCCTCATTCCGTCCGACGCACACAAATCTTGTCCGTGCGCAACGGTACGACGGCGACAGAAAGTCAGAAAAAAAAGGCGAATTAATAATTGGAAGAGATTCAGTTGAATTTCCAGAATTTTTTACAAAGAATGCCCCGGTTCGTTTCCGCTCCTCTTTAATAATTCGTATCTTTCTCGGTCGTGTTTGCATTCCGTAGACGCGCAGAAGTTTCCGGAGCCTTTCGGGGAATAATTTCTCGACGTAAATTTGATTATCACCTTTATCGGTTTCTTTCTACAAGAAAAAGGGAGAACTTACATCCGGATGTTTCGAACGGTATTGATACATTGACTACCAAATAAATATTATTCAGACTATTGGAGGCTACATAAACATTCAGAATTAATTTTCCAAATACTTCGGGGAAAAACACTATCCACCCACGTACACGGATGACACGGCGATCAACGTGTTAAACACGCTCCGTGTTCTTGCGATCTAACTCCTGCCAACTTAGCACACCGTACACACGTGTATATGCCGAGAACGATAGAGCGCGTAATGGAGAAAAGGGGATCGAGGCATTATCTAGTTCGTACAGGCTCCGTACAGCTCGGAATTCAATAAGAGGCAGAAGCGTCGTTTACACTCGATATTTATGTCGTAAAATCCACCGGACGGGAATCAATAACGATGAACGTTCCACATTCTACGCGCACCGACGCCAACTCTTTCACAGGTTCCGGCAGGTTACCGCGATACCGCACGGCGCTCCCTTCCTCGTTCCACGAGCCAGGTACGTGTCGTCGTCCCAGTTCATTTCCCGATGGATCAAGTCATCGAAAATGTATCTTATGTAGACTGTTTAAATTAGCCGCGCAATGTACGAATGTGAAGTTGAGCGAATGAGACGAGTGCGAATGAGACGAGTGCGAAAGAGAGAGAGGGAGAGAGCGTTTAAAAACAGACGAAATGCCGAGCAACGGCAGAAGAATTCGGATGATTGTAAAAGATTGCGGAAGAATACAGAACGAGAGAGAGATAAAGTCGGTTGTAAAAGTACGTCGTTTGAAAGGCGTTTACCTATACGGCGTCCCGATTAATTTATATTTACAACACTTGAATTTCGCTTTTCTGTTACGCCGCGAAACTTTGGCGCGAAAGAAAAATCGATTTTGGAAACGAAGCTCCGCACGTGTCGAGGTGACAAAGAACGCGTTGATACGAACTTCGTTACGAGTTCACGCGTGCGTGGCTACGTCTCTAGCGAGCGTCAATTTACGAGTCTGCCGAGCAGCGACAATGAAGCAGAAATGCGGGAACGAAGGGGGTTCGGCTCGTTGGAATTCATTACAACGGAAGCGAGACTGAATTTCATTAATCATAAGCATCGAGAAATTTTGTCTCGATAAGAGGAGGGCTGCCCTATATCCTCCGTGACTGCTAAATGTACGATGTATTCGTGGCGGTACTACATCGAGCTAACATACACGGGTCGCACAATGCATCAAATTGCGTCTGCCTTTGTACAGTCGTCACGCGCGTTGCGCCTCGCTTCGATTGTTCGATACAGGAAACAAACTGCGTTACCGTCACCTGCCGCCGCCATCGTCATCGCCATCGCTTCTGTCGCTACCGCTGCCACCGTCGCTCTTCCGGCCAATTTTCTGACCTTTTTTTTTTTTTTACGCATCGCGTGATTAAACGTCCACAGACGGTCGACCGGTCGCTCTCCCTTCGCGACGGAAGTACTCGTCGTACGGTAACCGACTCGAAACGCGGAACAATTGCACGCGATGCGCGTTAAACATTTCGTGCTAATAGTTTCATTCGTTCTCCAGATTCGACATTTACGCGAATTCCGGGACCAGTTCCGCACATCTCAACGCACCATTTCGTAAACGTCGCGCAAACCCAGCGAACCCTCTCAAAATGATACTTCAAATCTACGCAGTTACCCAGGTGTCGTTTTCGCGCGTTCTATCTTTACACCGATACTAATTTTATTAGGTTGTAGAAAAAGTTTCTTCGCGTGACTTGCACTCGATTATTTTGTGCGGCAGCGTTCATATATAAAGGCACAACCTAATTTCTTGGATGTTAACGTTGCAACAGTAACGGAGCAAAATGAATCGTACGCGATTCGATAATGTAACATCGGACGCGAAATATCGTCTACGTATTATTTATGAACGAAACGGAGGAAACTTTCGGTTCAACCGAACATTTCAACGTTCGAGTTATCGCAGTGAAAAAGTTACGACCGTCTTCCGAAACGTCGAACGACATTATCGTAGGATAAAGACAGAGTCACAAATGCTTCGAATTAAACGAGATAAACAGACACGGGTTGCTCGAAACGCGAAAACCCCGGGGACTCCCTTTGCACTTAATGTCGTTATTTGCTCGTAGTTTGAAAACTGCGGAAAGACTGTTTGCGGAAATAAAGTTCACAGTGGGACCAGAGTTTGTAACTACCAACGATACGCTCGCTAACTTATACGCGGCACGTATACACCGAGTCCGCGCTAGCTCGGGGCTGACTTTTCGTTTATCGAAGTAAAAATATCCCCGCAACGCCAACGGGTAATCGGGAGACCGGCAAAGAGCATCTGGTAAGGAAGTCTTTCTTTATTCGAAAAGCTTACCGTCTCGTACGTCGCGGTAATCTCGGCGTGCGTTTAACAATGCAATTTATATGCATCCTAGTGTACTTTCTTGCCAAAGAAACGGACGTTCGTTGAATCGACGGCTCGACGATGAATATCGATCGACGATGTTTACACGGGAACGTCGAGGAATACATTTTTCCAACGTTCCACGCGAGTAGAATACGGTATTTTCTCAGTTACAATTTTGAAAAAAAAAAAAAAAGAATATCATTTATCATACCGCAGTATATTGGAGGGCTTCTTAAACTTTTCTTTTTCGCAACCCGAAAAAATATAAACTAAAGAGGTGCAAAAATTTTGTGATGATTTATTGATTAAGGAACGATATATATATGTATATATAAAATATATTATAATTATATATTTCATATATATACATATGAAAAAATATAGTTTCAGATTTTGTTTATAAACGTACAAAAATATAAAATT
>NW_026535289.1:12977999-13024516 GCF_026225885.1 Hylaeus anthracinus
AAATATAGTTTCAGATTTTGTTTATAAACGTACAAAAATATAAAATTAAAAATTGCACAAAAAGTTGTGAAATTGTATTTATTGTCGTTACAAAAATGATATATTTTTTAAATAAGATAAATAAAAGAGAGTATTAAATATTTGACATTAAAATCTCGCGACTCCAAGATTTCGCTGAGCGACCCGTGGTTTAAGAAGCCCTGATGTATCGTCGGAACTCATCGTCTGTGACTGGGAGACTCGCAATCAATGATCGACGCGGCGATTAACGCGTTAATAGAATAAGCGATGTGTTTGTCGCGGCTATAATCGATGGATCGATTACCGTATGGTATCGAGCTGCTAACGTTCTCTGCTGATATTTTAGCCGTTTACATTTCACGTGTTTATTCGAGCTCGTCCTTATTACGGTACCAACGCTAATAAGATTCTGTAATAACGTAGAAATGATTTACGCGCGGAATCCACCGGAACATTTTTCGTTTATTTCATGCATAACTAAGCACGCGGTGATCGTATAACGAATAATTAGTTACAATAATGGCAACTAACGATAAACAATATTACGGGAAAATAATAACACGCGCGATAGCGACCCGACGAAACACAAAATATTATAAATTGTATAACAGCCTCGAACGCGAATTCGTCGCGCTTTAGCGGTATCGCGTTTCGCCTCGTACGCAACGACTACCTTTTAAATTAATAAATTCGAAAAATAATTCGCGATCGTCCCGTTTCGTTCCGAGTATCAAATATTAACGTTTGCTTGCTCAACGGAACGCGAACAGAACGGCGAAAATATTGCCATCTCGGTAATTGTAATCAAACATTTATCCTCTTCCAAGTGTAACGTCGGTAAAGAACGGACACGGATTACGAATTACGCGTCCCCGTCACGCGGAACAACGTGCATTCGCGAAAAAACGAATTCGAAGTCCGACCGATGGCGACTCCGAACCGTGATGAAACGTGGGCTCCTTTACCCCCCGACTCGTCACACCTTCGTTATTCGCGCAACGTTCTCGATTCACCAACTGTAAAATAGTTCTGTACTTCACAAACTTCGTGCTATCGATTTATAGAGAGACATGTTTCCAATTTTTTCGGTGAAAAAATTGGCTATCCGACAGATCCGATGGCCGTGTGCATCGATACAAGAAATTAGAGCGTCCTATAGTTCTTTTAACGCTGAATAAATAGTGACTCGACACGCGCGGAATAACGCGAACGGATTTAATATTAAAAAAAAAAAAGAAAAAAAAAACCCAAAAAAAAAAGTACAGTTGTGTTTTGCAAGTTGTACCGGTCTAGCTTTGTATGCGAAATCGTACAAAAGTAATCCCATCAAAAATCGTTCCCTTTACGCTTAGAGAACCGCCGCCACCGCCGCTGTTACAGGCCAGTAACGGCGCGCGTGATATCTTTTTTTCCACCTCCGAGCGTACCGTGTAATCGTCGGAACGCTTTAACGCGACTAAAACGCGTCGTAAAAATATACGAACCGATAAACGCGCGGCGGTATTTACGTTAACGGAAATTTTCCCAGAAGTTAAATCGGCAACGAGCTACTCCGACGCGCGACAATTCGCAAACTTATTCGGGACCTTTCGATAGCCGAACTGCGATTTTCCTTTAGCGAATTTTCTGTCGGGGAGGGCAGAATGTTTCGCGGACAAGATCGTGAGAACGATAAGAAAGAAGAAGATACGTTATCCGATAACGTTCGCTGAGTAACCATAATCGAGAGCGTCGGTGCCGAGACGAGGTTCGCCACGCGTTTCCGTGGCGCACCGTCGAGATTCCCTTCTCCTTCGTCTAATTGCCCGGTAAGGATCTCCAAGCCCGTGGACGCAGCGAGGTCATTAATTTCGTTTAATCGACTGCTCTTCTGGTACGGCGTCGTTGCGGGGTAACCGTCCCGCGTTCGCGATTCGTCGACGATTTCCAAACGGACGAAACTCCCTCGAGGCCACGGAGAATCGACGAGAATATATGCGCGTAGTTTCCGCTTCGCACGGCGTTTTCCATCGCGATAAGCCAACCTCGGTGGCTTCGATTCACGGAAATCTCGATCCCGAGCGGAGCCTCCTTTGCGAAGACAATCTCCACTCGCGCGAAATAATCGATAACAATTCCCCGAACTCGTCTAATTTCCATAAGCTCGGAACGCGATAGAGACTCCCGTCGCGCCGTCTCGTTAACAACTCGACGAGATACCGATCCCAAGTTTCTTACGCGGCACGTTTATTCCATCTACGTCCTAACGAACCCACGAATGCGTTCGGTTTCCGCTTCTTACGATACTCGGAGTATATGTTTAATTAAACCGTTTCTTCGCGACGGTGGTACTCGAACGTGTAAAGAGAAAAGGCGAAAAGGAAAGGAAAATCGGTTCGATAAAGGAACGGTATCGAACGCGAATACGGTCGATCGGATACGACTGACGAATCCTTCTAGAACCTATGGCATTCAAACCATTGCGCCACTCCGAACTAGGCAAGTCTAAGAGCCAACTCTACGAGTCCAGCAGAAACTGGCAACGCGTTTCTGCTCCGATAGCAAGAATTAATGTTTCCTAGGAACTCTGGTGTTCCACGAGACGAGTGATGCTATATTTCGTAACCAGCACTCGATCAAACGAATCGAGCATTCGCGCAGGGAGTTACTTACCTCTGCAACCGTCGCGATTTCCCGTGCCTCGTGGATGGTACCGATCGGCGACGCATCGACATCCGAGGTCCGTCGAGCGCTGCACAGATCGAAGTATCCTTAAGGGAACTACAGGAACCACGAGCGCCGGCAATCCACTCCAATCCGATCCGATTCTCTCCTCTCGGTCTCACGACACTCGTTTGAACCGCCACAAGATCGCGATTACGCGAGCACACGCGACCGTACGGAGCACAGAGGTCGTTCTTCGGTTTCGTTGACGTTCGAACGGTGTTGGGCAAGAAAAAGAAAAAAGAAAAGCAAGGCGAGCGCGACCGTTCGCGAAAACAAACACCACAGGCGGCGAGACGCGAACGTTCCAGCGATCGTGACGAGGGAGAAAAAGTCTCGCGAGGACCACGGAAATCCCGAGCTCAACGTCCGCGTAGCGACTGGCGCCCGACACCTCCACCCTTTCGACAACACCCCGACCACCAACGAACGCGCGCGACAGACAGAGAACGACTGAGACCACCCGGCGGAGCGATTGAGACGGCTGCCACTGGCGGCGCTACCGGCGGGGCGAAGCAAAGGGTGGGGATTGGCTGGCTGGTTGGTAGAGCCACCCTTCTCTGACTAGGCCGTAGGGCGATGGAATGGGGGGGAGACAGACGAAGAAACCGCCGGTCCCACCTCTACGCGTATACACGCTCCCTCGCTCTTCGTTCTTTGTTTCTTAACTTTTGCGAATTCTCTTCGTTCGCGTAAGCAAATCTATAAGAATCGAATTTCGCGGGAATCGTTGCACACCGGAAAGCTGACGCGTAGTTAACATCGCGGCAATCCTTTCCTCTTTCTTCTTGCGTCTACGTGACAAGCGTCTACGGTTCTTATGTTTAATACTACGTTCTACGCAATTAATACTTGTTCGGATACATACTTTTGTTAAATATAAATGCACTAGTAAAAGCATCGTACAAATCTAGGCCGTGCGTGCGTTCGTACGATTCGATCCGTTTTGGATAGTATAGGTGCAACCGAATCGATGCGGAATCGATTCGGCAGGAATTTTAAGAATCTACGCTTTCCATTCTTCAATTTACTTATTTTAGTACTCGACTCTCGTTCAACGAACCGTTTTCCTCGACAAAAAAAAGAATAAACTGTCCAAATATTTGGGAATATGTCGAAATGGCCGAAAACAAATAACATGTATCCGTACATCCCTTAAAAGGTGGAAAGGTTGTGGAACAAAATCCTACCTACATAATTCAATAAATATACATACGAATAAATGTATGTTACAATTCGAATGCGGCTTTGAAGTTTTCTTAAAAATTGCCACGAACTTTCTGGACAACCTAATATCAATTCTGCGAGATACGGTCAACGTAATTAGCGTCGTTACACGCTTAGCGTCGCGTCGGTTTAACGAAATTTTCCGTTTCGAGCCGTACCGAACGCATTTGTATTCTTCCGTCTCCCAGCCCTTCAACCTCTGGGTAGTCGGCCTCTTCCCAGTATGGTGGCCAGCGTCTTCGCATAGCCGAGGCGCGCCTGCGCACAGTCCTAGATTTCATCTCACCTCCTGATTTTTCGTAATAAAAACGTTTGTCTTGGCGAGTAGCTCGGCTCACGTATCTCTCGACGTGGCGCGCATCACGCGCCGCACATGCTCTCTCTCCTTTACCTGTGCTCCCTCGCGTTTCGTCGCCGCCCGTTGTTTTCGCCTTCGCCATGTAACGTCCGGAGCGTAACGTTCGCTCGACCGTATTACACCGAGTTAAAGATCGCCCAAAAAATGTTTTATCGATCCCCGTCCAAGTACGGCGATCACCGAACTGGAATAGCCACGGAATAGGAAACGTTTCTTTTCGAATACGATACACGGTAGATACACGGTCTGTCTAAAAAGAAACCGAACTTTTGCTATTAAAAGAAAAAATTACAAGTAAAGTTTTTACACGCGCGTTTATTTACACAAAATCAAGCTTGAACGCGTCACATCATAGCGATACCGTGTTTATCTCCAATTTTGTTTTTGTTTTTTCTTGCGGTCATGTTATCACATTGTACTTGATATCAAGGGCAGGTAGCCCGTAAATAAAATATTATTATTAGGTTGTCGAGAAAGTTCGTGCCAATTTTTTCGCGTGCTTCAAGAAACCTTCAAAGGCACATTTGAATTGTAATATATATTTGTTTCGCAACCTTTCGACCTTTCAAGGGATGTTTAAGGGATGTATATGTTATTTGTTTTCAGCCATTTCGACATATTCAGACCTGCATCACCTATCAAAAATCGCCGTGTACTTTCCGGACAACCCGATATTATTATTATTATTATAATTATTCAAATAAATAAAGAGACACATTATAGCAATATTTCGAAGATTCAGACCGCTGTAACCGCCGTACTAAACGGGCTACCGAAACAGGAGCTGCAAAGGTCCTTCGAAATGTTAATTACGCGGTCTTACACGCTGTATCGACGCAGACGGAGATTATTTTGAGCAAATAAACGTGTGTGTACAAATTTTACTTGTACCTTTTTCTTTTCATAGCAAAAGTTCGGTTTCCATTTTGGACAGTGTATTAAGAAAATTTTACGCGAATTCGTTTCGCTCGCGTGCTTCTTATCGCAGCAAATTGCCGGTGCCGAACGGTAAAACAAGGTTCGGAAGGAAGCGTGACACGCTCGCGGAAGTTCCGGGGGGGGCGCCAAAGTTCTCTGTCGTCGTCGGTTGTGGTGGCATTGGAAATTAAACCGATGCCACGGTCTACGGTGACGCGCAAGCAACGTCGCCGATGCGTGAAATTACCGTGTTAAAGTTGAAAATGCTCCCTTACGTTCACGGGTAAGCCGAACTTTAAAGACAAATACCGGGGTAACGATCTCGCGTGCTCCAGAATTCGAAACTCGTCTGTTCGTGCGCGGAGGATATTTTTATATTTAGATAATCCTTCGCGGCTTCGAAGTTTTCCGATTGGACGGTTTTTCCTTCCCTGCTTCGGTGCTAGAAAGTAGCGCTCGACTTTTCTACGGGATACGTTTTAGAACTATTAATCGTAAGGGAACCATTAATCGAGATAAGAATGAAACATAAATTATTATACCATGTCACGAAGGAACTGTTTCGTCGCGATAAACTTCGTTACCGAAGCGAAGTAAGGCTTTAATGGAAACTTCTGTCCGAGATGAAAGCCGGGTAAGATTTCTGGCTTCAACGAAACTTGCCACGTGGCGAACACCACGGATAATATTTCAACCCTTTCGCCCATGACTCGATTCCACTCTATCTTCCTTGACTCTAACGTACTCTGTCTCTCTCTCACTCTCACTCTCACTCTCACTCTCACTCTCTTGTTCTCTCGCTTTTACCCTTGTCGTCATTGTAGCGTAAGACGCGGAAGAGGTAAGACAGAGGATACAGAAGCTTCTATCTAAAGCAGTCCTCGAGGAAGCAGTGTTTGGGGTAAGACGGTAAGCTTCAACGACACCTGTGAGACTACGTTGCATAAAAGATTGACGAGGTATGCATCGTCCTTTCGGGACATGAAAAAAAAAAAAAAAACTCGCGTTTTCCGTTGTTTACAAGATTTCCATAAACGGTTCTTGTTTCTCTTTGGCACATCGCAGCTGCAATAGTTTCAATAAAAAGACCGGTTGCTATTAAATATCGATAAAAGCGTCGGAAGCATCCGTTTAACAGTCACGTGGACGAAAGAGCGTTCGATAATGGTTTCGCATGCACGTAAGAAAGAAGCTCGTTTCCATTAGAGTTAACGAGGGCTTCTTCCGTTCCAGATGGGCCAAGAAAACTCTCGGAGCGTTACACAAGTTTTCCATCGCTTTCGTGAATCTAATTTTCGAACTTGTTTATCTCGCGGCCCGTTCGGCGTTCATATGCGCTTCGTTCCGAGGTCCATCTCGCGTTCATCTCGATCGGAAATTGGTACCTTCCGCGTACGGCCGCGTACCATCCGAAATAGGGAACACCTTTTTACTCGCCAGATTCTCCGGGTCTGGCCTCTCCATCGATTAACGCTTTTTCGAACGCGTTTGAAAGTTCTTTAAAAGTCAAATAAAATTTCGTTCGTTCGGTAGGTAAAGTTTTTGTCAAAAGAAGAAAAAAAAAAGAAGAAGAAGAAGAAGAAGAAAAATTGAACCAGGTGCGCCTGCAACTCGTCGGCAGAGAGCCAAAATGGAAACGGAACTAATTCCGCTTAAAACATTTAATTAACATCCGCGCGGACGGTGCAGTTTCTAATGTAACCAAAGTTTTATTCGAACAACCTGCACGATAAAAACGCGCACGATCAAGAACGCGGGATCGCCACGATGTATCGCTACATCCGTTTTCGCGTGAAATATTTATTTCTATGATTTTTATATTTATCCGTCGTGTCGTAGATTTTCATTTTTCGTCTTGAAGATTTAGTAGTCTCTTCGTTATTGCGCGAAAATGACAAACAAACTTATCACACCGGTCGTGAACCGAGAATTAAATAATTCGTTCGGTACGTGCGAAAACGAAACGGATTGGCGAAAGCGTGTTTGGGTTCGTTTTTGGCATGAGCGCGAGATCGAACCCGTCTGAACATCGATTGACAACGCGTTGAGGGTAGTCCTGGTTCGCGTGTATATTGTAAATGTCAACATTAATCGTTTATACCAGCTTCTTAATAAACTTTTTTTCCATTCACGGCCCCATTTATGATCGTGATCTTTTTCGCAACCCAAAAAATATAAAACAAAGACATGTAAATATCTCGCGATGATTTAGCGATTATGTAACAATATGTAATTCTGGTGTCCCGGAATTACTGTAAGACACCCTGTATATACGCATACGAAAAAACATAGTTTCAGAATTTATTTACGAACATACAAAAATACGAAATTAAAAATCGCACGAAAAGTTGTACAACTGTATTTATTATAGTTGCAAAACTTGTATACCCTGTTTTTTCATGAAAACTGCATTTCTTTGCAATAACATAAACAAAAGAGAATATTAAATATTTCACATTAAAATCTCGCGACCCCCGTGTATGAAGCCCTGGCGAAGACTAATTGTACGAGACGTATTGCGTTTCGGCATATAGATAGTGCGCGTTGAGGGAAGTGTTGGTACGCGTTTAAATTTAAGTCGAAGTTTCCAACGACTTTTAGATCGTAAATGTCAACATTGGTCGTCTAGACTAATTGTACGGAACGTATTGTGTTTGGGCAAAGATAATGCGCGTTCCGTTGTCGAGAATGCGGACCGAATATAACAGGGTTCCGAATTACCAAGTCAAATATATATATATATACATTTGTATACATCCGTATATGTATATACTGCATATATTGTATATACGAACTGCATTCGTAGGATCGCGGTGGATTAAAGTGTCAAGCCGGATTGTATTGGCCGAAAACGACGGGGCGGCTTCATTCGACGCGTGAATTATGTAGACGCCGTGCACTGGCGCTGTTATCGAGGAAAATCGGGTCACAGTGGGGTGGTGCCGTCGATGGGGTTGGACCTGGAGCTAAGGCACGTCGAAATGTGCCCTTAATATTAATCCCTTCGGGCGCTCACCACTTACATGCTACACCCCTACCCCTTCATCTGTCCATACGCTAAGTACGTACGCAGGAAATTCATATGCCGCATTGGAAATTCTGGTCGCGTTCGAAACGAAATATTTGGATAAAATGATTCCAGCAGTGAATGATAACGCTTTATGCGTAGATACTATTGGTGACATTAATCTCGCTTGTATTATTATTCAAAATACTAGTTATCTCGCTGGTAACGTTAATAAGATATTTATCGTTCGGTTGATGCGATCGTTGCGGTATAACCTCCATGGTGGTAACGGTACAGAGTAGTCGCACTACGGAGTAGTCAGACGCACTGTAGTCACAGTCCGTCTGACCATAGACGGATCGCTACCACTTGTATCGTTCGTTCCCGTTGCAACCGTCTATGAATTCTAATCGTCGTCGCGTCGTATTCTGTTAGATTTTACTTTCGCGAACGAACGGACTAGTACTTAATGTAGTTTATTTATTTTCGTCCGTTAAAATGAGAATAATGAGCTATACTAATGCTAGAAACGGTACCTGTTGGTACATGTACTAATCCGTATAGAGAGCGGAGCTGTCTCATTCATCGGCCAATCTTCTCGATTCGGTTCGAACCGCGTCACACATGTATGTCGAGGAAAGACGAAGAAACTACACGATCAGAATCGCACTCCCCGACCACTGAGCAGTTTTTTTCGAAGTACGACGAGCTGACACCGTGTTAGAGTTCTTGTAATTTGACGCAAACAACTCGAGAGGCACTCGCTTCGTTGGCTTGCTAAACCATAATGGCGCTTTCTTCCTAAAGGGTGATTCGCGAACATTATGACTATCGGTTTTTATATTCCTTTCGCAACCAAATGGATTTAACTCTCGTAAATTGAAGCGTTTAAGCGTTCACGAGGCGGCAAAGTACAAGCGATCGTCGTCTTTAGGCGAACTTGATCGATGTTAGGAATCGAAACTCCACGTTCGCGGTATAGGTCGGTGTCGATTCGATCTCGTCGGAGGAAGAGCAATTTCCCAGGCGGAACGCAACTTCTCCGCGCGTATTCTTCGGCGAGATCGGCGAACTCGAACGTTGAAAATTATGCCCGAGGTGCGTTTAATCAGTCTACGGATCGACCAATAATTCACGAAGATAATACGAGCGTCTGGCGGCGGTGAATCGAACTCTAGTATAAACCAAAGACAGGTAACGCAGCAGCACAATAGCGGGGGCGCGTATACAGCGGCGAAACCAAGTTCTCGTCCCCGTGCTCTGCAAGTTTCCCGTGAAAATGAAGTAGCAATTATGCGTATAATTAGTTGTTTTACAAACTTCGTTAATCCAGCGAAGTTTTGAAATTAATTCCCAGCCGCGCTTTGATTCGCTTATTCGATTACGAGAAACGACCATGCTTCGGCAACCTGAAATCCTTGCTCGAATCGTTTCCGCCAACTACTCGAATAAACAAAATAACGAACTTTGACTTTGCGTACTCGCGCCCTCCCGATCGTTCCCTTCCTCGCCGCTTCCGTTCCTTCTTCTACCATTTATTTCTTACTTTGCGCCTCGGAGGTATACGCGATATTAAAACTTTTCAATGCGCCCGAGGGAGGAGGTAATTATTCGCAATGGAAGAAAGATTCTCATTCTATATTCGAATCCCCGAACTCCCTCCTGCTCGAACGTGCCAGAAAATAACGAAACCTCTGTGAAAATTTCATCGTTTCCTTTCTTACCAAAATTCTTTTCTATCGAATCGAGTTTCGCTTAAAAAAACATCGGCTACCTTTGTAATTCGCGTTACTACCGCTGAGACTAGATTTATGTCGCATTTAGCTGCATCATCCCCGTTACGAATTTATACGTCTACTCGATACATGTACTTCTTCTTCATCTCGCGCTATAAAGGTCTCCAACGAAACGAAAAGAAAAGGAAATAATCGAGGCCACAGGTGGAACAGGTGCAGTCGAAATCGAACGTCGAGTTCGTAGCGTCCTTTGTTTCGCCCCCGCTGTAAGCTAAAATCGATTCGTCTTCGGGCGTAGCGCGGTTATTTACTACCGAAACCAGACGTCTACGTACAGCTAGATCGAGACGGAAAAACGCGACGATAAAACGGGACCGGCGCGCGCGGCACGATTCGAGGTCGCGCGTAATTCGCGCGAAATTTATTTTTCCCGTTCCCGTTGGACGAGACCAACCGTGCAATTTCAAAGGGACGACAGCATTACGTTCGGCAGCGTCCTCGCCTCGTTGCGAAACGCCGACGAAAACAACACGGAATATGAAAAATTGCGCGAATTTTCAACAAATTCGTCCTCTCGTCGATTTTCCGCGAGAAACGGTGCGTTCCCGCGGCACGCGTGAATGCTGCTGCTAATTAAGGAAGAGAATCCGAAGAAGCGGAAAACGAAGTGAAAAATACTGTTGGAAACGTAACGGTACAATTTGTGAGGCCCAGTTTGCCAAGTTCCACGTGCAACTGTTCCTTCGTAAGCTGATCGCACACGGCAGGCAACCGATCGGTTTCAAATCACTCTGAAACTAGTTGCACGCGACCGTGGTGGATTTAAGTAAAACAAGGATAGTGGAGTAGGTTAAACAAAGAGCGCAAAAACGGATTGCAACGCCAATTTCAAATCGGTTGCGCTCGTGTGCGATCAGAAGGAACAGTTGCACGTGGAACTGGCAAACCGGGACTTGGGCCCAACGCACACACGGGCGCAACCGATTTGAAATTAGTGTTGCAAAGGGTTTGCGCTCTTTATTTTACCTACTCCATTATCTTTGTTTTACCTAGATTTAGGGTTGCGTGCAACTAGTTTCAGAGTGGTTTGAAACTGGTTTGGTTGCACCCGTGTGCGATCGGCCTTACTGATTGTATCATTACGTTTCCAACAGTATTTTTCACCCAGGGAGGAAAGAGGGTTGGTCTCTTTGACGGGTTGAGGGTTGATCAGTGCAATACGATCCTAACATTCCTAACCGATCGGTACGCCTCTCTGTCCGACTGTTTTTTTTTATATCTCGCTCCTCTTTCTCTTTCGCTCTCTGTCCTCTTCCACGTTCGACTCGAGCCAAATCTACACACAGAATAGAAACGTTTGGGCCCCGATTTTCTCGCACTTGTCCAGTCTTTACTGTACCGTGGTATCCTTGCCTCCCGTAACGAACAATAAAGAGCGAAACGAGAACACGGAACCGTAGGTTGCGGGATTGGTCCCGTAGGAGAAACGCTCGACCGAGGATCTCCTCTTCGAATCTCTTATTTTTCGTTTCAGTATTTTCTCGATCGGTACCGACACCAGTATCGAAATATCGCTGCGATAACGCACGAGTTTGAAATTTGTCCCAATGCCACGTCCGCACGAATGTACCCAAGGCGAGTTAATCCTTCCGAGTCCAAAACCAAAGAGGCCCGAGAAAGCCAATTCGAAAGTAATCCATTCTCCATGGTGGAGCAAACGAATTGCCGTCCGAGTCTGCCGTCTTCGCTGTTTCCATCCCTCTGGAATCTCGATGTAAACCTTGGCGAAAGGAGGCAGGGTGGAAAGGAAGAAGAGAGGTTCGAAGGAAGGAAGCTAGATTGAATTCGAGTTTTCCCACTCGATTTAAGTTTTCTCGCTTTATTTGCGTTCGCTCTCCCCGAGAGGGACTATGATCGAAGTGGCAGCAATCACTCGGGCCAGTTTGGAGAGGGCGATTTCGAATGGACCTTAAGCGTTCGACTCTCGGCCCTTTCTCTCCGTCTGCCGCGACGCATTTAAATCGACTGTTTAAGTCGTCGTTACACTAATTTCGTGATTCATTTCCATAATTAACGCGCGACATCGAGTAGTCGGTGAAGTCGAAGAAAACGGGACTGGGACGTACGATAGACGAAGAACGAAAGAGTTCGCAAAGGGGTCTAACGGCGTTTGAAGACGGCCGCGGAGAGTCCGTCGCAGACTGAATTCGAAAGGATGTTACATACACTGGAAACGACTATAAATAAATTAAGCGATTTCGCGAGTAAGCTTGTGGAAACAATTCTTGCGGATCTCCTCGGTGTACGTACGTGCGACAATGTTTACGACCAGACGTATCGCGAGACCCCTACATCGTGATTCACGGATTCGGGGACCGGTCTGTAATTTAAAAGACAGAGGCTTCGTAAAAAAAGGAACAAGGGCGTCGAGAGGTAATAGATATACTGGGTCGTTTCGCGAGTAACACGGATTTTTCAGCTGCGAGATAAGACCGATGGGATTGAACGTATTCGGTAGAAAACTATGCGAAAATGGGAAACGGTTCGCTCGACACGTTGGTAAATAGGTCTTTAGTAAGGTGACAGGGCTTTAAGGAACCGAAAGAATTAATTCCAAAAGGGAGGAGATAATGAAAATAAATTTGGATAGGATTTGTAAATCTGGAGAGATCAAAAAATTGAATACTACTTGTCTTTATCTCGTCACCTCGATGTGTTAATTTTAGTAGCAGAAGTACAATGGCATGAACTTTTAGAACGACTTAATATTTGTGGATATCAGTCGACGTGGATAGGAAGAGGCGTAGGGTAAAACGTAACTTAAGGAGGGAGTCTGGTCCAGCTAATGTATTTTTCCAATGCGTATAATTTCCAGATATAATGAATTTTTGTTATCGAAATTTTTGTTACACGTAAAGGGACGTCCAAAGAATCCTTTTCTTGCGACTACTATATCTACATTTATATGTATACATTTAAATTAAATCTACGCTGTCAAATTTTCTTCTTTGAACGTTCCTTTATATATAAAAAAAAAGTTTCAATAACAAAAATTCATTATATCAGGAAATTACGTTAGAAAAATACATTAGCTGGACCAGACTCCTGCCTTAAGACGCGAAATTTTACTGGCAACGTAATAACGGGATCCCCTTCATCGACGAGTACAATCGAGCTCGATCTTGGAGCCTATTGTTTTCCCGTGATCCCGTTCGGTGTCGGATCGCCTACGGCCAGGTTCCTAGATTGAGGGGCTTATCGTTAGCCGCGTCGCCTGGCAGGATCCTCTCTCGAAATTAGACATCAGGACAGTCGGCTGTCTCGGCCGATTCCCTCTGCTGTCACCATTGCAAATCCATCCCTGTCCCGCCACCCTCGTTCCTCTGACCCTCTCCGAGTCTCGCGTCGCTCGGACTCAAAGTGTGACCCGGATACCGATTTCTCGAGGTTTGCTCGATCAGCCGCGACAGACCGAGCCTCTCTTCTTCGTTCGTTCTATACATCGTCCGCGGAGACGGGATCATCGAGGCGACCCCGACGACGGGAGGGGACGAGGACGATCCCGAGCTTTTTGTCCCGGCGAAAAGAGGGTGTCGGCCGGCATCGATAAATGGGACGGAGTGGCGGACGTGGTCGGGTTTATTGGAAACCGGGAGCAAGTAAATCCTGGAAAATTAGTGTCTCGTGTCTCCTTGTTGTCCGGTTCTTTCTTCCGACCCATCGAGAAATCATAGTTTCATCCGTTAACAACATTATTCGTATTGTAGGAGTCCGAACGAAAAATTCTTTGCTCGACCATGGAGAATGGATTACTTGCGAGTTGGCCTTCTCGGGATTCTTTGGCTTTGGACTCGATTAACTCACCTCGTCTTGACTGACTCGCGTTTTCGAGGAACTGAACTCGACGACAGTAACGAGTCCGGAGAAGGGCTGGGGAACGCCATTTTGTAAACACGCGAGAGCAAGTACCATCGGTGGTACACGTCGACGTGAACGTGTATTTTTTTTTTACAAATTTTACAAATTATAAACAGTAAACTATTATCAATTAATCGGAATTGTGTTATAATACGTGTTACATATAATTTTAATTCATAAATAAATATCGATAATCAATCTTAACAACGACCAACCCCGCATCCTACGATTCGCGTTTTCACTCGACTCCATCTTCTTGGATGCGGGAAGCGCGGATATTAAAAAACCCCGAAATCGACCGTTTGAGAACCGGAGGACGAGATACTTGCTAGCGTTCAAACTGAAATTTTCATTTCGCGGATACTAAAAACCCCGAAATCGAGCGTTTGAGAACCGGAGGATAAGATACACGGTAGTATTCGAATTGAAATTCTCATTTGGCTCGATCTTTTTGCGGGAACACTACAATACGCGAAAAGTCCGCGCAAAACATCCGACGGCGCGAGCGGTTTCCAGACAGCAGGTTTCTCATCCGCAGGTTCTTGTACCGCCGGCAGATAGGTTGCGAGTCGGAAAGAAAAAGAAACGAAAATGGAAAAGGGGCCGTGTGCTTCTAGGATTACTTGGCTTGCTCGTTTTCAACAGGTAGAGAATTCATTCGCGGGTCTCTTTGACTGCTTTCTAGATGTTCCTTTGATTACGCCCGACGCAGCGTTGAAGGTATTCCGGGAAAACGAGTGCGCGCCGGTCGTGTAATGCGAAATTACATACAGGAGGGATTGTTGGGAATGCGAGAGACGGGGCCAGGGCAGGGCGTCCCGACGCCTTGCGAGTTTCAGCGAGTAGGAGTCGCGGGGAAATTGTACGAAGTTGCGGCAGCGATCCCCGTTGTAACGAGGAGCTACGGCCAGCCGGCTTCAAGAGCTCCCTAACGAAATTAGAGACTAGATTCGCGACTCGAACTAGACCGAATTCTCTACCTAATTCGGATTTAAACGAGCCCTTTAGCGGCGAGCTTTAAAATGTTTAAGAGCGCCGAGGAAACGGGAATCGAGACCGTAATTGGGAAACGTCACGGATAACAGGTGCGCGTTTAAGCGGCGCCCGATTGAAACAAAATATTTCCGGTGCGATCTTTCGAGCGTGCGACACGGATTCCTCGAGTATATATTCTCGCGATGGGTTCCTTATCTTCGTAACCAGCGCTCTTTCGATGGATCGACGACACTCGGTCATCGTAACGCGCGGAAAATTGAACAAAGAAAATAAGCATTTTCTTAACCGGCTGGAAAATGCGCGGTCCCTGAGCGAGAACATGGTTCGCGGTACGTTTACGCGTACAGAACTACCCACCATAAATACAGGGTGTTAAGAAATATGCGGGACATTTTGTCAGGATCAAGTCTTTATACCAGTACGAATCGAAAAGTCCTTTACAATTTTGCGATCTGAGGCTTTGTTGTTGAAATATAAGCGGTTGAAATTTACAGTCGCACATGGACGGCACTCACGCGCGAGAAAGACGCTAGTGAGTGTATATCGGTGCGTCTTTCTCGTGTGTGAGTGACGTCCATGTGCGACCGCGTCGGAAGTTACAACTGTAAATTTCAATCACTTGTATCTCACCAACGAAGCCTCAGATTGCAAAATGGTAAAGGACTTTTCGATTCGTACGGGTATGTAGACTTGATCCTGACAAAATGTCCCACATATTTGTTAACACCCTGTATGATATTGCGACAAGAGAAAAAACCTCGATAGCTGTAAAAATTGTTTATCTCCTAAACGAAAGACCCGTCCCAATGAAAGTGGAAAAGATTTATTATTTCTTACCGATTGAGCGATGTGCAGATAACGAAGGGCTCCGTCGTATAATCGAGGTAGATGACCGTCCAGAAGCTGAGACCCTTCGTGACGTTCCCCTGACGAGATCGTGATTCATTTCACTCGTCTCTATTTGCATATGCATACGCGTACACGTACACACATCCACGGCTGTGTAAGAGCTAGGTGTCGACCTAACACGTTTGCTCGCACGTGTCCTGACGTATCCTCGTTACGGCCAGGTAACCGAACATATAGCTGGCTTCCTCGCGACACGATCACCGCCGCCTGACAGCCTAATTTCGGTAATTAGATATTTAACGTCGCGCATCAAGACGATTGATTCCGGCCGTTTCCCTCCTGTGCCACGTTCTCGCTGGCACGAACAATCACCACGTTTCTGTGGCTTCTTTACCCGGAAGCGACGCCGAGGATATTTCGTTAGCGAAAGACCACGGAAGCACGAGAAAAAGTTGGAATTTTCTCACTGATCACCGCGAAATGTAATTCACTGTATACACCATGGCAAAAACTTATCGATTACGGTGGAAACTACGCACACGAAAGGGTGGCCCGAACGATTGCTTTTATTAACTATACTTTGAAGTTGGTATTCCTTACTCTAGCACTTTCTCGGGCGGCGGGGTTTTCGAATTAAGGAGGCTCTACAGTTACGCTGTAAGTCAATACAGAGTTACTATTGTCGCTTGATTCACGTAGTAGACAAATTTATTTTACCCGTATAGAAATTTTTATAATTTTCTTGGCGTTATTTCTATTTGCACTAGAGGACTTAATACGACCGTACGTCACCTCGACCGTGGTTCAATCTCGACTAACTTCCGATCGACGAAGATCGTCCTACGACGTGGCAACGCCGGACGTTAACCATACGTTGTATGTATACTTTTGAATAATACGTTAAATATTTTGCAATGGAAGACTATCCCCACCACTGGGTGGGTTCTCCCTCGACGCTCACCGAGCGAGCAGTGTAATATGATCCTAACCGATTGTTATTCTTCTCCGACCTTTTTCTCTTTCACTCGCCGTTCTTTTCTACGTTCGACCCTCGACACGAGCCAAATGTAAACACAGAATAACCTCGACTGGATAAATGCGATGTTTAGGTCCCGATTTTACGAATCTACGAATATTAATGGGACTGGCTGTAAATATTTAATTACTGGAATATAATATGTTTGCTCGACAAGCAGGATATAATAAAGAGAAACGTGACGTAAATTCACGACCCGCGGATGCCAGCGTCGCGGCAAGCTGTCGCAAAGTCACGCAAGCGGTAACGCGACAACGCTGGAGTCGTGGCACGCGCTGATGGAAATTCGCCAACGGCCAAGTATAACTACCTTTATAAAGTCCCTGGATGAAAGTTGCTCGCGGCTGCGATATTTAATAACCTGCTCCTTAGTCCATCGGTGATAAGGTGATCCAAAATAGGGAGCGTCTCCTCCGTCGTAATTTTTAGTCGAACACTGTTCTCGCGCGAACGAGGCTAAAGGTCAATTCAGAGTATACGACACGGACCGACACGTTCTGGCAACGACACGTACCGGCACCGACACGACAAAACATAACACGCATTTTAATGGAACTATTCGCACTATTTCCGTTGACGGAACGTTCAGGTCGGTGTCTGTCAAGTGTGAATAATTCCATTAAAACGCGTGTTTTAATATTTTGTCGTGTCGTTGCCGGTACGTGTCGTATAGTCTGAATCGACCTTAACCCCTCCGCACTGCGAGACGTCTCAGGAGAAAATCTCTCGCTGGTATTCCCTAACCGCGGGATGCATCAATTTCTAGATAAAACACCGGAAGCTCCCATCGTTAAAAAGCTGGTCGTAGGTTGTACATAAACCCTCGAATCGCTAAGAACTCTATCAGTCGATATATTCCGTCTTTGGTTCAACACACCCAAAGCGAATCGCATCGTCCTTTTACCATCCCTCCGTTTTATAACCTACTTACCTTACGACAAGCAAGCCGGCATGTCCAATCTCGAATAACGCTCAAAGTGATTAACCCTTTGCGCTCGACAACAGTTTCTTTGCAGAGAGCTAACAATTTCGCCGACTAAACCTTTGTCCACCATGATTGGAGAGTCGCGGAAATAAAGTATTTTACTGGTACTTCAAAGTGTACCGGTTTACAGGTTAGGACGTAGTTAAACGAGTGCGAAAGGAACGATGAAATCCCGAGATAGAGTAGAATAAGGTGTAGCGCACGGATGAATAAGGGGCGAAAGAGAGGAAGTGACGGGATATAGAGAAGAGAGGGAGAGAAGAGGTTAATTTATCGCGAGACTCCCGAAGTTTCGCCGCCTGGCCAACAAAGGCAGCCGCAAGTTAAAGTTTCTTCTGAGCGATGTTTCACCGAGCAGGATAAGAAAATTCGAGTGGCTTCGCGGCCAAAATAAAAGTTGTGTCCCCCTGGTTTGGACAAGACGGAGGAGCTAAGTCTATTTACAGGATTTACTCTCGTCGTAATAGTTTCGAGCTGCTCCGACACGGGAATCCCATTCCCCGACTGTCGAATATTTTATTTTCCGGCCCTTACCCTGCGTTAACTCGCGATAACACGTTATGGGAATCAACCCCAACGCGTTTTCGACGCCGCCGCCTGGATCGCGTGTTTCGCGTACGCTGTATACTTAGACCTAAGCCTGATAATGTTTGTTAGAAACATCGTGCCGCTTGTCTAAATATTCGTTTTGGAAATTGACTGAGACGATACTGAGACTATTGCCGCGTACGTGATTTCCAACCCGTCAAGCGCGAGTAAACGCACGCGGTGCCCTGCGGACCGAAAATCTCTGCAAACTTGCGGCGGCGGTTTCTGTGAAAGAGAGAGCGAGAGAGGAGAGGAGAGGAAGAGAGCATTCTTGTCCTGGGCCTGCTCTTTGAGTACTAGAAGAGTACTATATAGAATAGAGTATATAGAAATGTCTATACATATACTCAAAGGGCCTGCTAGCGGACTAGTCGTTCGGAAATGGCGGACCGCAGTGGCGTAGCGAGGAAATTTGGCGCCCGGTGGCATTCCAATGAATTTGAGCCCACTATCATGTTTCGGGGGAGGGGGCCTTATAATGTAGATAATTTCAGATCACTCCACAACTTAAAGTTTCCGATATGTACTAATTCGAATATGTTCAAAACTACCTTAAAGTTTGAAGGCTTTCGTGGGACATTAAATTTGATTATTTTTAATAGTCTTTAATATTCAGAAATATAGCATTAGCTTTATACAATTTAACTTTGTTGGGATTTCAAAACCACTGCGCGCCATTTTGAGACCCCTCGCTCCATCGCTACGTCCCTGGCGGACCGAATGCTTGTGAGGAAGGTGTCCCTCTAGTGGCAAGGACAGAAGGCACCACGACAAACTTCCAACTACCGATCGCGGCGTATCGAACACGCGAGAACCGTCTCGGCGAGTGGCTAATTAAAATAAAAACAGGCCACTCGCGCAACGAGAAGTCGTCCCTCTGACAACAAAGCACCGAAAGAGATAACAGACTTACGGGGGAGAAGGAGTTCAAAGGGAAAGTTGAAGTTCGAAGCGGAACAAGTTGTTAATAAATAAAATATATCCTCGATCTCTTCGAACAAACGAGACTCTCGAAGAAAATAAAACGAGGCACATAATTATCCGCCTCTGTCCCTTTGTCGAAGAGAATAAATCTCGGAGGGGATAGGCTTACGAGTCTCGATAACTCGATGAACGCAAACCTTTCGGTCGAGTAAACGCGGTCGTATTCTTCACCGCGGATAACGCGTTCGCGTATCTCGCGTTGGTACTCGTAGAGAAGCTCGCGTGACGTAATTGCTCTTCTCGCTCCGAAACGTAACAAAAATTGCAAACAAAAAAAGGCAATCTTCCGACGGGATAACGGGAATGAATATTTAAAGAAATTGCCTCGTCGTTCTCCAAACAGAATTGGAAAGAAAAGAAAGAAAGACGAAACGGAACGGGCGGGGAGGAGAGGAAGAGAGACGGGTCGTGCGAGTAATCGTGGTAGACGTCGAGCAATAATTCCTGCGCGTACGATTTATCAAACTGGCGCTTGTAAAAAATTCAGAGAGCCGTTGGGAAAGACGCGCTCTGTCGAAACTGTGGCGCAACGAAGTAAAAGGAAACATCGGGAGAAACAAGGGGAAATTGTTCTCAAAGCGGAGAAAGAATTACGCCGCGCGTAAGTGCTTACACTGGAAGGAAACACCCTGCCAGTTTCTCGGCGAATGCCCAAACCTAATATGGGAGTCAGTGGTGGCTAGGTATAGGAATCATCGACAAGTAAAGTGGGAGACGGTCACTCCAGAGAACGAACTGGAGAGATAAGGAATATGGCGATATACAATGGCGAAAGCTTGGTGTCATTGTCTGGAAGTGGCGTGTGGCGACGCGCTCTCTGTCATAATCCGTTCTGGATTTTTCCGGCTACGCGTAGCAACAGATGGGCGACGGGAGAAGGAACAAAGGGGCATTCGTTCGATCGACTTCGAGGCGGTTGTTAGGAGTGACGAATGTGAACTGGTTAAATCCGGTTACCTAGTGACGAGTATTTTTATATTCGGTCAAAGGACACTGAACGCCATGCGGGGCGCAGATTCTTTTACTAACAAGCTATTAAATTAATTTTATTCCAGAAACGACTCCATGTTACCGGCTGTTATTTTGCAATTGAATGCGATATAAATCTAAATACTGAGAAAAGTACATTCTACTGTTAGAAAAGAATCAAAAACCGACAGTTCTGTGTTTCATAAATTGAAATAGATAACGCAAGTGCGCATAATAATAAGTACTCGTTCGCATAAAATTAATTACTCGAAACATTTTCCACGGATTGCATCGCAAAAATCGATCACTTTCCAAGAGTCGACGCTCCATTCTTCGAAAACCACGGCTTACCAAATAAATAATTCGACTACTGTAATCGCCTCGCGAACGGCGCATACGCCGATCGAGCGGCTCGACGACTCCCTGGGGTGATTACGACTTCTTTCCCCTCCGCCACGCGTGCTTTTCCTTAAATATTCATCGGCGGTCGTGTCTCTCGGTCAGACGCGATCCGTCGTTCGCGTAAGTCGGAATTCTCGCTTCTTAAACTTGCGAACCGAAGTCCTGACGAGCCCCGAAACTACTCCGGTAAGTAGTCTGAGAACGGGTTCCGTTAACTCGAAGAAAAATTAAAACCGATGTCGAGTCTATGCTCGAGTAATTAAATTTCCGAAAGACAGTGGAACTTTCCGATTATCGAGCTAGTTTGGGGTCGTTTGAACCGCTTACCGCCGAACTAGACGAAGGGAAAGGGGTGTCGGGTTGCTACGAAACTTTCCTCGTTCGTTCGTCGATTTAACCAGTCATCTGCGTTTGACGAGTATACTCGTCACGGAGAAACGGCAGTATTTCGTGTCGTGACCATTCATCTTCATTTGGCTGACATTTTTTTTTTATATTACAGCACCCTTCTAAATACCTCTTTGCGAATTTTTGCAGATTTTTGTGCCGAACTGAAAAAAGTTTATGAATCTTTAAAAAAAAAAGAAAACGTCGTTTTTTTTCAAATGGCTCTGGCAAAAAGTAACCAAATCGGACCGGTTTTTTTTTTAAAATGTGCGTTTTTGAACTTTACGAGAAAAATACGAACAAAAATATTCGAATTTCGAGAAGTTAAAAATAATTTCTTTAGAATAAGTTGAGAACTCAAAAAATATTTGTAAGCCTCGATAAATGCTCGATAAATGCCGTACGCTTTACCAAAGATGAATTCCAGTGATCGTAAAGCGCACCTTTAATTTTTTTGCGGTATTTACGTATTCGTCGGTGAATAGATGCAAAGATTCAGTTTCATCGTTCGTGCCGCAACAAATTCGGTCGCAGCTCGCGATTAATTACTAGCGGGACTGCGACGAACAGTCGCGTTGCACGTATGATAATTCAAACGAAATTTTCCTGGAAAAATCGGAAGCTGTGCGGAGCTTCGTACAAATCCCCGAATTGATCCGCGCGAGGCAGGCGGCGGAGAGAGGAGGTCGAGAGGAGGAGGAGGAGGAGGTATTTTTCCAATTTCATATTAAATCTACCGGCTCGCGTTTTCTCCTCCTCTTTTTTCGACCGTGAAACCGGCTCGATTATTTCCAACGCGAAACAATCACTCGTAATAGAACTGCAAGAGGAAAAGGAAGCGGGAGAGGGCGGAACCGAAGGAACGGTACGTGACGTAACAGAGGATTTGTCTTTGTTATCCGAAGGATTGTTCTCTCAAAGAAACGAATCTTCGAAGACTCTCTTCGCTTTCCTTCGTTCGTCCAATGGCGAAACGAAGAAATTACGTGGCCCTTTCCTCGCTAAAAAAAAATAGAATTAATTCGTTTCCCCTTTTTCTGTCCGATACTACACCATGCAACATTTATTTCGCGATTCTTCGACTCGGATACAAATTTAAAAAATGGGACCAACGATGGCGAACGATTCTCGACGAGTCTGCTTTAAACGTAGAATTCCCATGTCCTCGGGCGGAAGGACTCACCCGTTACAAACTACTTAAATGTTGATTCCCTGTTTCTTCAATTCATTTTCGAACTTCCGCGTGTTCTCTCCGGTGGGGTCGTATTTCTTCTTCAATTTTTCCCAGGTTTGAGGTCGCTGAAACGCAAACGAGAATATCATGTAACGTACAAATCGAATTGATTTTGAATAACGGCGATGGAGGAAACTTTTTTCAACGAGCACTCAGGTACCGTACGATACTTCTTCGATCGAAAGATTTCGAAAACTTTGCTTCTTTCTCGTCTCTGGTAACGAGCAGCGCGCTACAATTTTAGTAGATTTAAGTACACTCGTTACGCGAGAACTTGCATCGGGGAAACACGAACCGCGCGTTATATTCGTAAAAGGACGAAAGTGGGTAATTACGAAACGAAGTCGCGAGTGGATCGCGGACGATCTACTTTACGCCCTCGCGTCGCGTCGGATCGGAATTAAGCGCGATTCCGTTAACGAAGCGGAAAAAGAAGAATGTCAAGAAGACGAATCGATACTCGTAGGTTCGATTAAAAGTTGCTCGGTCGAGGACAAAGCGACGGCAACGGATGCGAACGGCTCGTCCGTTGTCGCGAATATAAACAGGAAGGATTCGCGACGGGCCAAGAATTTTCTTCGATTGTTTCTCTGCGGAACCATGTATACTTCGATTTATTATTCGCGTAACGTTCGTTTCGGAACGATGATAATCCCGGACAAAAAAAAAAAAAAAAAAAAAAAGAAAACAGGAAAAGGAGGGGAAAAAATCACCGAAGAAAGTTCGGAGCGGGAGCAAATAACACCGGCGAAGTTAGCTCGGGCAAGTTTGACGCTGAACGGATTAACCGGTTGTCCCAGGGCACAGGTTAACGATTATTAAGCAAAGAAGAATTCCGGAATAGCCCGAGGGAGAACTCGAACGAGAGGGAACTACGCGACAAGGATGATCCCGCGTACAAGTATTTGGCTCGTCGGGAAAAGTTTTTCGAGTCCTAGGGTGAGACCGACGTCGCACCGTCCCGTGAAAGTCAAACCAGTTCCTACGGCATTCGCACGCGACGTATCCGCGACGTATGGTTGTGCCACGCGTGGACCACGCTTCGCGGTACGCGACTCGTTGCGAATTCGCGTCTAATTAGCCACGGAAAAGTGACGGTGAACGCTGTGACCGTCGGTGAACGTACCTCGTTAACCAGAAACCGGATGACCTTGTCGCTGCCCTTTTTCTGTTTCTCGCTGCACTTGCTGCAATTGGTTTCCAACGCGTCCGGCAGCGATTCTGAAATCAAAATAAATATTCGTGTGTAGAGGATGCACAAAACGGAACGAAAACCGATCGGGTGTCGCTGCTGGTCCCGGTTACGAATGCGGAATTTCGCGGATTCTTACCCACGAATTCATATTCGCCGACTTCTCTACAGATCAATAGGTGGAATTTCACAGTCAGTCCTATACAATTTTTTACCCTCTATGTCTAATGAAGAGGTTCGACTGAATTAGTCAAGTTCGCTATGCTGAAACTAAGAAAAAGCCGTGCCTAAACCCGAATGATCGCACTAAATTTAACAACGAGCCTGACTTCGTGATTTTCGAGTTTGGTAAAAAAATGTTCATCGCGTGCCGGTCTCGTGATTTTTAAGTCTCATCTAACAAATTTTCATCACGACCCAGACTCTCGTGATTTTTAGTTTTGGTTTGTAATTTTCATCACGAGTTAGACTCGTGATTTTCAAGTTTGGTCTAAAATTTTCATCACGAGTCAGACTCGTGAAAGTAGACAAGGGGTTAACTTTTCATTACAAATATATACATGGATAATCTATACATGTGTGTGTGTGTGTGTATTTGTTATACATAATGATACATGTGTAATACAATTATAATAAATATAATTTTATTTATTATATTATGCGTATATAAAAACGGATTATTACAGCGGATACGTGACGAGATACTTTGAGATTGGTTACTCGAGCAATCCTAAGTCTTCCTATTTACTCCAGCTGAAACTAGCTGGTCCGATGAACGCTCTTTTCCGCGTAATCAACGGTACCTTAGGGACCCGACGAGAAAAGGAGGGAAGGAAGCTTCTGGAAAATGCGATAAAGAATTTTCCAAAGCGACTGCGGATGTAGCGAGCCACTGAGTGAATTACGGTGAAACTGTGCTAATTACGAGCCACGGTTTAATCGCTTCCAAAGCATTTGGGTAACGGGATCGAGTCTAATATGATTCCTCTTGAAAATTCCTCCACTCGTTATTTTTTCCGGATCGCGAAAGAAGACGAGGAACTTTTATAAAGAAATTACGGATACTGGAAGAACAGGACTATAAGAACGATACCGTTAGAAATCGTTATCGTTGCGTTCAACTTGCTTAGACGTGTACGCAATGCGTACCACGCACATAACGAAAGTAACGTCGCTTCGGTCGAAGTAATTTTCTTCGTACGACGTTGGGAATCGTGTACGAACGTCGATCGTGCAATTTTGAAAAGCGAACGCAGGGAACGAGGTGAGAGCTAGGGAGAGGGTTTGCAGCCTTTTCGTATCCTCGCGATCGCTTGCCTTTTTTTCCCGACGTCGTCATTTGCACCAGCTGCTCTAGCCGATACGCCCGAGCATATCGTCCGTGAATTCTCCGAGGCTGGGACTATATTTTCTTTGTAAAATATCAGCGTCTGTCGCACGTTTCGCTACGGACCACCAGGCGGCGGTATGTGAAAAGGATCGAGTAGGAATTCCGTCCGGATGGAACGATACGAGCCGACGTTTACGATGGCACCCGTTGCTCTGATCTGTCGCCTCTTATCCATCGAATTTCACGTTGCCTCGCGACACGTGGCCGTCTCGAATGAAATTAAGAAAAAAAAAAAAAGAAAAAGAAACAGCAGCACCTCTTTATCGCGCGTTATTTCGCGAGGAACGAGTTAAAACTAGCGGGCGAAGATGGGCCGTTAAAAGGATAGCCACCGTTCCGTCTTGCTGCCAGAGAACGGTACAGCGCGCCCATGGTTATCGCGAAAACTCGTTCCCGTGATATCTTAATTGAATCGAAAATTATTTCACCGCTGGAGCGGCGGCTAACGAATCGCCGCGGGACACGAAAGCGTCGATGCAGAATATTTATCGCAGGACGCGATTATTCTTTCGGATTATCTGACGAGCGTTTCGTGCGATTCTGCGTGCCCGAGTCGTTGAAGAGATTAAGCCCGGGGGTGGATTGATTCGAACGCTCGACGGAAATTTTCGATGCATACGAGCGTCGATCGGTGGGGTACGAATGTTATTCGAGCTACGAGGGGACCACGAATCGCGATCGAATTTAATCCCAAGGCAGAATTCTGCCGGAAGAACGCGCCGAGTTCCGTTACGAGTTGATACGGATTTCGTACGAAACGTAACTTTCGACGAGACATCCGACCGCGAAACTGATCGAGATGAAATTAAGCCGCGATGTTGACACGTTGACCGCCATAGAACTTTTAAAAATGTATGCAACCCTGACACTTTGTTTTTATGTAACCGAAAATTATTTTTGTCGAATTTGACACGTTCGCGCCGGCGCGGTGGTACACGTCATCTGATAGACACGGGAACGTGATTCACCGGTGGTACACGCCGCCCCATTGGATATATACGCGCGATCCACCGGTGGTACACGCCGGCGTGTTAAACAGACTGCAGAAAAACTCGGTTAGATTCGCGTAGAGTAATCGTCGCCGACAGACTCGATTCGCTCCCCTTTGAAATACGTCATCTACCGGAGCTTATTTTCGAAAGAAAGCAGACGGAAGGTTTTTCTTTTCGTGCATTTGACCGAGGTAGCGCACGATTCGGAAGACGCCACGCTCCCAGGAGATGGAGGTCGAACAAAATCGGCCGGAGGCTCTTTGGATGTTCGGTAGAGGAAGCCCCCGCGCCCCCCCCCCCCCGCAATCTGCCTTCTTTTTCGGTCGAGTGACTCGACTTTGACCCTCGTCCAATGTTTGACAGCGTTACACCGCGTATGGTAGACCGCAAACTTCCCATCAGCTACGTTCGCCGTTCGTTTGGCTGGTCGGTTCAGATTTGGAAGACGAACTCGCGAAGAGGGTGCGCGACGAACAAAAGAAGAGCGAAAGAGAGAAAGCGAGGGAAACAGCGAGAAGGAAAATAGGAAAAGAGAGAGTATTGCTTATCGGATCTCGAGTCTAGGGGTCCCTTAAGACCGAGTAACGGGGAACGTTAGGAGTCTGTACAATAAAACAAGCCGCGCTTCGGGAATAGAAAAGCCGAGATCGTTGGAATAGAAAAGTACAGCGGGAAATTTGCCTGCTGGTTCTGGCTGCGATTTATGTGTGACGCGTCGCTGACATTCCGAGAACCCACCCCCTTTTTTCCTTGTACCGCGATTGTTTTCCCGTTCCGACGAAACTGTGAATTATCGTTCGTGTTTGTCTGCCGATTTCTTTTTCCAATTTTTACGACGCGAGCTTTCCCGACCGGCGCGAGCAACGAGACGAATAGTCCGATCGATCGGTGACGGGTAAGCGTCAACGTTTTAGCGCTTCAAAATTTGATCAGCGCTCGCGTCCTACGGAGTCGTGGAAGTTCGCGTTCGCTCGGAAAATACGATGTTCGGAGAGCGATCGACGACAAAATGGTAAATACCGTCGATTACGTGTTCGCGTTAACTCGGACTCAAACGTCGACTCACTTTTAAGCTCTTTGCCGTCGGCGGTGCAGCTTCCCTTTTCCAGGAGGCAGTTTACGTAGTTGTTCAGCAGACGATCGCTCCTCAGGATCTGATCCAAGTCGACGTTGTCGTACTTGGTCGTGTACTTCTCGTTTGCCAGGGCGCAGACCACCACGGCGAGGAAAACAACCGCAACCTAGATTCGTCGACGGGCAGAAAAGTGGAAGCCTTTTATAAAGTGTATCCTCGAGATAAGACGGCACGACGCCATAACACGGACCAACCGTTCCCTCTCCGTTAAGGGAAGGACTAATAAGAAAAACTGAGGACCTTTGGGAGAAACGTTATCGTTCGCTGGCGTTGGGACTGGAGACCGAGGGATTACTTTCTTCTCCTTACCGTGTATCACAGCACCACCCCGATTTTCCCTTGCTAAATACTTTACGATGCTATACGACGTCTAACGCGTTTCGAAGTTTCGTCCACCCTATGGTCTTTCGCGTGCTATTTTTGAATATAAATTTCCAAAAAGAATAAGCTCCGATAAAAGAACAATGAGTGTAGTCATGCGTCAAATTTTGTTACCATTGGTCATTCAACCAGTCGGCTGTGGTGGACGAGTATACTCGTCACAGAGAAGCGGAGTATTTCGTGTCAGGACAAGTATACTCGTCATGCGTAAAATTTTGTTACCATTGGCCATTCAACCAGTCGGCTGTGTTGGACGAGTATACTCGTCACAAAGAAGCGGAGTATTTCGTGTCAGGACAAGTATACTCGTCATGCGTCAAATTTTGTTACCATTGGCCATTCAACCAGTCGGCTGTGTTGGACGAGTATACTCGTCACGGAGAAGCACAGTATTTCGTGTCATGACGAGTATACTCGTCATGCGTAAAATTCAGTTACCATTAATTATTTAACCAGTCAGCTGTGTTGGACGAGTATACTCGTCACGGAGAAGCACAGTATTTCGTGTCATGACGAGTATACTCGTCATGCGTAAAATTCAGTTACCATTACTTATTTAACCAATCAGCTGTGTTGGACGAGTATACTCGTCACGGAGAAGCGGAGTATTTCGTGTAATGACGAATATACTCGTCATGCATAAAATTTAGTTACCATTGGTCGTTTAACCAGTCGGCAGTGCTAGACGACGTACATACCGCGAGACGTATTTATGACGTGCGTTCGTATAAGAAATCCAGCTTACGTCGCGATGGTGTAAGCGATTCCCGAGATGCGGAGGCACGGTAAAGAGTCGCGTGGCGTTTAGAATTTCGCTCGACGCGAAACTGTACTTTTTCGCGCCAGTTGTGGCAGAAATGAAACTCATCGCGTGACTGTTGTGCGCGACGTGCAACAGGATATCCGAAAAGTCACGCGAGCCGAGAGGCACGGGCGTTATCTTTACCCCAGAGATCAAACGGGTTCTGCATAATGGAGTTCCAAGCTTCTCGGCCGCACGGCAGCCAATTCACCGTTACTTTTCGAAATTTTCAGCTAAAAGTGTTCGCAGCGATTTGCCATCCGAATATTATACGAGCTTCTTTTTTTACGCTCGAGCGAAGCAATCTTGGTTGCCGCGCGAGTTCTGTTACGTTGCTTCGTACGAAGTTGCCGGTTCTGTAGAGAAGATTCAGACGTCTGTATTTTTGTTACCGTTGCATGTGGAATGAATTTCCACGGATTAAGTTCGTATCAGTTGTCAATCGTTGGTTGAGTCGCGTGCGAGCCACAGTTAACTCGATCTATTCTTTCGAGTACTGAACAACTTCTAAACAAAGAAGACTCGTAAACAAAGAAAGACGAGAGCGACGGATTCCCGGGTCTCGAAGAACTCACGGTTCGGCGCGAGTTAACGCAAGCGATTAGAAAGAATTGCGAGTAGTCCTGTATACTTATCTGCGTCCAACGGAATACCGTTCTCGCCAGGATAAGTCGAGCAGAGCGGAGTGGAGTGAAGTGGAGTGAAGAGGAGTGGAGTAGAGTGGAGTGGAGCGGAGTAGAGCGGAAGGTCGAGTAGCGTGTAACAGAATAGAAGATCGTGAATCTGATTGTGGACAGTTAATGGGACGCAATTAGTAACAGATCCGAGTTAAGTGGCTCTCGTAGCTAATATAGCTCGAACGGAGGTCTCCTACTTTGCTATTCCGGCCGCTGATAATATCGAAATTTAATATTCCACTGATCTAACCGGGATCCGATCTAGATTTAACCCCGGTTTAATCCGATCTTAATGGAAATTTGCTTCGTGGCCGACGCATAACGAAGGCTCAACGCGTGTACTAAGGCGTGCAAAATCTAGACTTAGGAGACAACCGCTGCCTTAGCCCCAGCCAAACCTGTTCCGGGCGCTTAATCGGCACGCGTAACCGGATTAGACGCCGGCAACGGTTCAAACGTAAAATGTTCTCGATGAAAAACGCGAGTGTCCGTGCGCGAAAGCTGGCGCGAGTCCGCGCACGCGCGCCGTTCTTTCCAGTAAGAACCGATCCTTGTTCGTACGGCTCGCGAATCCCGTATAGAATCACGAAAAAACGTTGCACGCTGACGCGAGAGTACGGTAATCCTCGGATAAGCGAGGGTAGTGCTTTTTCCAGAAGTCGACCTTTTTTCTACCTCAAGCCAGAACCGAGACTCGCGAGTTCCAGCAAACGAGAAGATCCAACGAACGGGATACACGGAGCACCGAGCGAGCTGGAACAACGAGGAAATCGTGGATTACTCGTGTCCAGCGGCCAGCTACGGAACCGATAAGGCACGCGCTCGGAACGAGTCACACCCTAACGAAAATTAACATTTTTATACCTGTCTTTTGTTATATACAAACGAAAGAACGGCCAATTCGATGTTAACTTCGCTCGGACTACATCGGGAACATACAGTCAGTCCTATAAGTATTTGTACCCTTTATGTTTATTGTATGTATGTACATACACATGTACTTGTACCCTGTATACCTGTACACATGCACTTACACCTTATTCTTACTCTACAATTATTTGAAAATATTAAGCTTACCAATCGATTCAAACAAATTTCTTGAATATACCGGGGATCGCAGAATTCGTGTAAGAACTGGTAGCTGAGACGATTCTGAAGCAGAATTTCCTTTGTAAAAATGTCGGCTGGTGCTTCGTTTTTGAATTATTAACGAAAAACCACCGACCAATCACAGCGCGCGCTCAGCCGCGAGAGGCTGGCCTAAGCGTCCTGGCTCGAGTCAGCCTGTGTGACTGGTCCATGGTTTTTCATTGATAATTCAAAAACGAAGCACCACCTAACATTTTTGCAAAGGAGATTGTGCTTCAGAATCGTCTCAGCTACCCATTTCCGGTGTTTACAATAATTCCGGGAGACTCTACCTTTAATAAATTTTTAATGAATAAAACTTTAGTAAATAAGGACTTTTCACTAAGAATTGAAAATATTGTATCAGGCCTGGGTTGTTCGGAATCGTCTCAACACCCCGTACAGAATACTTCTGGAACTGTCTGTATATACATACAAATAGAATTCGAATCGGAATAACCCAAAGAATTTTCCTCGTGTTTGAACTAATATTCCGTGGAAAAACTTGGCCAATTTATCGACGACGCTCTTACGAAAATGTGAAAAAATTTTAATTTCCATTAGCGGATGGAATTCGACGACACGCGCGTGTCTAATCTCTGCCGACGGCGATTCGTGGACCTCGCACGGCGATGGGTTACTCGTGCCGAATAAACAATCCCGTACGCGCGTATTCGAGCTAAGAAACCGTTTACTTGTCCAAAGTTTATTCCGATTTACCTTCGATTATTTATTTTAGAGAGTGCGTTTAAAGGAGTTCCGACAACATTGACAACGTACAACTCAAAGATGGCACCGCGTAGGCGGTCCGGACCGGTTTACCGACTCTTCACCTCGACTCGTCCTCTTTCGAGTGGCCCAAGGCCAAAGGGATGAAAGTATTACGCGTGGACAATTGACGTACGACGCAAAACGTAACGTTAGCGCGAAGAAATCCGCTCGTGGACTCGACCTTTGAAGGGATCAAACTAATACATACAACGCTCGAATACGCTCCGAGAAGAAGGTCTCGCTACATCTGTTCTACCGACTACGCTCTTTCCCTTAGCTAGGATCCATATTCCGTCCCACCCTTTCCGACCCGTCACGATAATATCTCAAGTACCGTCGCTCCGTATTCTCGTCCCCTTGGAAAGAGAAGTCATCGCGATATTATTCCACTTTTCGCGTATATCTTTTCCCTCCTTCGAATCCTTCTATTCGAAACCAATTCGATCTCTAGGTCCGCGCAGTCAATAATCATGCCATTGGAAACGTTCATCGATTACTCGCCTCTTTAAACACTGTAACGTCGATAATTACAGAATTGGTGTCAACGGTGGCATATGCGGCACACGTATGCAACTCCTCTGACGCAATCGCGACCGTTGCCATCGAGGAATGCTTCCTAACGGCTTTCACTCTCGCAAATAAATTTCACCGCGTCGGGTTTGTTTCTCATTTTTCGCGGGCACCGAACAACAACGCGATACGCGCACTACGTCGATTTTCTCAACGAAACGTACGATAAACGTTTTCTAATTCCATCGTTACCTCTCCTTCGTTTCCTTCGATTTCGCACTCTGCTCGATCGCGATGATTGCGAGTCGCGCGTTAATCGAACGTTTTTAAACGATCGTCAAATTAACTACCGCGTTGATTAAAACGCCAATCTCGTACACGTTCATTCGCGTTAATTTAGAACGATTAACGAGCCTCTAATTAGATAGAGATTCGAGCGTTGCTGTTAGAGAACGAGCAAACAGTACCGCTCGAATCCAGTTCCATATCGCGTCGGTGCCACGCGACCTACGCAACTCGCGGTTTCGAGCATTTTGCGCCGCCATGTTCTCGCACACGATACAATCGACCTCGAAATACAAGAGGTGAACTCGATTTTAACGTACTCGCTGTTCGAGGCTACATTCGACGAGGCTAGTTTTCCGTGCTGTTCCAACTACAACGAATCGGGAAACTTTACGCGGAAACTAAAAACCTAGGCGGAACGACGCTTCGATCTCGAAATACGACAACGCGACCTATTCATACTCTACACATCCGTTCGATGGAATAGAAACTTTACGCGTCAATGGCTCGACAAACTTTACGGAGAACAAAGTAAATAAAAGGACGAAGCAATTCGAGGGAAACAGGTGGGCTCGTTTGAGCTCCGCGTTTGACGAAATCAAATTTCACTTGTACGAAAAAGCCTAGTCGTGTCCACTGTTAATTTCATTTAAATACTGCAAACACAGCGCGCAGCGACAGCTAACCTTTCGCAGTTTCAAACTCGAGCTAGACTTTCGGTTAGATATTAACACGTTGGTCGCCAACAAATGCGTGACACGTTAAAAAATGTTTAAATTAAGAAAATTAAATACTACAGCGAACGTGAAATTACCTGATCCGTGACGGTCTCGAGAGAAAATTTTAGCTCGGTAGAAATTTTCAACGAGTTTTAGTCGGGCCGTCGACGCGTTAAGCCAACGAGCCGTGGCTTGCTTAGAAGGGCGTGTTTTATCGAATTCGATGTAACCGGGGTATATTTTACGGAACGATATTCGACGCGGCATCGCGCCTAATCTTACACGGGGCCATAACTACGGCAGACACACGCGTGAAAATTTAACGAGCCGCGAATGTCTCATTCTAGTTACAACGTTAAACTGTCTTGCGAGGCGTTAAGTCTCCGACGATCCACGAATTTACTCGAATTACGATGCACTCGCGCGTATATGAATTCGGAGCGGGTTCGAATGGAAAAACTAGAAAAAAATGTTGGTACGTCGGTGCGACTGTAAGTCGATCGGCAGAAAATGCTACACCGCGTGTGAAAAGTATACGAACGCTTGGATTTTGGAAGGTGTCGATATCTCGAGACAATTTTTCACTCGAACAAATGATTAATGGTTCGTTCTTTCCATACCGAAATGCAAACACACCCTATAAATATTCGTACCCTCTATGTCTAATGAAGAAGTTTTACTAAATTAGTCAAGTTCGCCACGCTGAAACTCGGAGAAACCCGTGCGGTCCGTATGGTCGCAGTAAATTTAACGACGAGTTAGATTCGTGATTTTCAAGTTTGGCCTGAAGTTTTCATCGCGAGCCAGACTTGTGATTTTTATCATTGGTCAAAAATGTTCGTTATGAGCGAGACTCGTGATTTTCAAGTTTGGTCTAAGATCGTTATCGCGATTCAGACTCGTGACTTCAAGTTTGCCCCAAAATTTTCCTCGCAAGCCACACTCGTGATTTTTCTACCGACCGTAATTTATTTTGATAAAAAACTGTTCTAAGCCACTGAAACGTCAAAAATCCAAGCGTTGGTGTAACTTTGATACATTGCGCATACTTGCGTAGGACGGGGTTGGCCGGTGGCGATTGAAAAAAAAAAGAAATAATGGAGGAAAGAGTACGGTGGAGAAAGATGGTAACGTCGCGATGGAGAAAGGACGAGACGGAGAGAGAAAGGATGAGGAAAAAACGGCGCTTACCTTCATGTTAGCAGCTTGCGTCGAGCAGGAAAGTGAAGTTAAGCGTGACTGATGCTGGCTTCGGCGGCGATCAACTGTTTTATACCCGACCGTTGCCCAGCCTCCGAATTCGTCGGATCGGTTTCGTTCTTCTTTCTCGCACCTATCCGAGCCTGCTTTCGACTATCCTGCTCCGCCTCCTCGATCGGGGAAGTCCGACGGGGAGTAAAACGAAGGAAGGGAACGGGACGTAACGAAAGGTAAACGCAGTCCATTACCTTCCGAGAATTACGATGACACGTGCCTGTTAAGAGGCGACGCGCGTTACAGTGGCTCTTTTTCTGCAAAATTAACGCTCGGTTGTTTCGACGCGTCCGAATCAACGAACGCTCGAATTATCAGCTTTTGGCTGCGGTAGTCGTACGAAGGAACTACCAGGTTTATCTACCAGCGGTCATCGCGAACTTTTGCAACGTTCCTAACGAACGCTATCATCTCGCAAGTTACCTCATGTAATGTCAGACTTTGCCCGTACTCGGGTTTCGAAATAAATAATCAATGTATCAGTAATCCATTGGCAACCCATCTAACGATGAATAACACGAACGAGAAAGAAATGAACGACGATGGGTATCCAACGCGACACGGTATGTTAATTCCTTTTATTCAACGACCGTGCGTTACGTAACATTTGGATAAATACTGGGAGTAAACATTGGTCGAGCGCTAACGCTTACCTAGGAGGACTGTCAAATGTCGTCACTTTGAAGAAAGAATTATGCTTCTCTCCATAATTTCTGTTGCAATATAGGATGGGAGACTGTTTGGCGAGTTCGTTAGGATTTAGGTTACGACGTGACGTTACATCGCGACAACGTGGAGGATATTAACGATGCAACTAATAGGTGAACTATTAATAACGAAGAACAATCGGGTTCCCGATGTCTCGAACGACGAAGGAGCAGATGGATTATTGGAAGGTCCGAAGCATATTTTCGTGCACATTTGTTATTTCGATGACGATATCACCGCGAGAAACGGACAGTTTTACGAGAACTTTCGGTGTACGTACGTGCAAACACGTTCGAAGGCCTCTCACGAATATTATACGAGGTCTCGTAGTAAGACGATCGAGTACACCGCTTCTAAAAATTATCTTATTCAGGGTCGAGAGATCTTATTCAGGCTTGCGACGCGAATATGCTTTCAAGATTTATCGAAAAGACGATATATTTCGCTGTAATTTCGGAAAGAACAATTACGTCCCAGGAAGCGAAGCGTTCGATTCGAAGATTGCGCGGTGTTCGAAGAATACCAGAAGTAAAAAAGAACGACAAGAAATTTTCACGTGTTTCAGTATGGCACTCAACGCGTCAAACTTTACCGATCTTCTATTCCAGGACTGTCGAATGATTAAGCCATAGAATTACGTAAAGGAACACGGGTTGCCATAATCGAGAGAGGTATAGACAGTATCGACTAAAAAAAGAGAAAAAAAGAATTAATTAAAACAAAATATACACATCGAATCGAGTAACCTCCTCCATTTCAAAATCGGTTAAAAATTACTAAATAACACGAACGATTTCGCGAAGAGTGGCGCAGAAACGGATTCGAATTTGCACCTCAGCTTCGGATTCCCCGAATCAGCTGTTTCCGCATAAACTTGTTAGCAGAGTTTCAAGAGAGATCGCAAAAATAATATTTGACCGGTTCATCGAGTCAAGGGGCGTTTCGTACTTCGTTATCCCGTCCCGAGGAATCGGGATCGCGATAACTGACGCTGTCGCGTTTTCCAACGCGACGGAAAGCCCTTCGGTGACAAACGCTCGTCGCGATCGCGATCGCGTCCGAAGATTATACCGGGTGTTGCGACGTAAGTAGTACGACTCGAAAAGTTACGTTTCTCGGAAATATCGAATGAGATTGTTTTTCATTGTCGAGCCTACGTTATCGTACGTGGAACTCGCGCTCGCGCTGAACTATAAATTTGTTCGGTGAACAAGCCCCACCCCCCCCTCCCGCCCCCTCCCGCCCCCTCCCACGTCCCGAGAAACTACGAACGTTATTTGTCTATGCGAATAATTAGTTTCAATGTACATTTTGACGACAACAGGTGAGTGGAATGAAGTCATCCGATCAAAGTTCGCTACGCGTTCGTTTCGCGATCGCCACTGGCTCATCGAATTGTTTTAAGATATTATAGGAAGCCAGAGAGAATAATGATAAATTCCACTATGGGATCTAATGGGTCTATCTATTCCTCGAGTATGTATATTATTTGATTTTCGTTTTCGTCGTGCAGTATACAAGGTGTCCCAAAACTCGCGTAGGAGCCGGAAATAGGGGGTAGCTGAGACGATTCCGAACGACAATTTCCTTCGGAAAAATGTCGTACGACGCTTCGTGTTGAATTATTAACGAAAAACCATGGACCAATCACAGCGCCCGAGTAGCGCGCGCTCGGCCAGGTCACTTTCCTTTTGCAAAGGAAATTTTTGTTCAGAATCCCGAGTTTTGGGACACCCTGTATAACGTAACATGGAATGTAACATAATTCGTTGCTTCTACATTTGCTAAATATTGAGTTGTTCGGAAAGTTCATGCCTATTTTTAAGAAAAATTCAAAGGCATATTTGAATTTTGATTTATATTTGTTGAATTATATATGTACCATTTTGTTCCACAACCTTTCCACCTGTTAAGGAACGTACACATGTTATTTGTTTTCAAACATTCCGATGTATTTAGACCTGTACCGCCTACTAAAGATCGGCATGGACTTTCCAGACAGCCCAATATATACGGTGTATTAAAAATGCTTCTCCTAACGTTGATGATTGAAGATCGGATTCCGCTCTTTAAATCCTTGAACTTTCTTTGCGCCCGTCTTAATAACCCCGGGAATAATTAATTACCCCCGCGCGGATAGCGATGAATCTTATTTCTGCAGCAATTACGTTGAAAAATTACTATTCTCACGAATAATTAATTATACATTGCAAACATCGATATCAAAAATTAATTTCGATCGTACGAAAATAGTCGGAGGTTCGATGCGGACGAAGCAGGTTTCCCAAATCGTAGACGTGTATGATAATAATTAATGCCACTCATCCGAAGCTGAAATAACGGTTGGCATACGGAGAATATTCGTTGATCGATAATAGCGGTTATAGAATATTGGGTGGTTCATCGCTTGACTAATATTCGCGGATCTCACTTATTCGAGTTTGATATAATTGAACGTTTCCAGGATAGACGATCAAAGGATGTTAACTACCAAAGCTTTTACCGATGGACCAGTCACTTCCGAACAGCAATTTCGAAAGCTATCGACATCCGTTGCCGATCGAGACCTTCGAATCTCGAAATGTGCGAATTTGAAAACGCTAATCTACCACGCGCAATGCACCGCGGAAAAATAATTAGAGCGAAGTAACGTCGAACGCGAGAAACATTTTTCATTGTCGGGCATTTGGCAAGCAGACGAAGCAAAACACCGAACAAACTGGTCCCTCGGAACGGTTGCTTTTACAATTTGTTTTATACGCGCGTTTACGTATTAAGGTTGCCTGAACGGCCCGCTCTGAATTTGTACGTGGAATATTCCATGTAAAATCGCGACGGTGCTCGGTGTCGTGTCCTCGTTCGCTTTGAATTTATTACAACTCGGCTTACAAGGATACCGGCCCAAACGGTTCAACAACGTCTACCGGGCTTGTTTTAACAGAAATCAACTGGTTACCGTCTCTCCAATGCAAAATTCACCGCGCGACGAACACCTGGATCGAAACCTCGTCATCTCTCCGTCGATTCGTCGACGATTCGCGTTTTCGTCCTTTAATTTCCCTTCGATCTTTAGCGAGACAGTCTTTCCACGCCATTTCGCGAGCATCTACAATGGAGGAAGATAATTCAAGTATTTAAATAACGCTTGCTCTCCGCCGCCCCGGAACGTTATTTACACGATGTTGGTACGCGAACTATTTCGTGGAATTTACGACCGCGTGTGCGCCGGCAACTTCCGCCGTGCCCCCTTGGCACTTGAGACATCCGATGCCGCCTCTCGGCCCCCGAGAGATTTCAACGAAAATATGCAGTCTGAAAACTCTTAAATCCTTCTTCGCAGCGTATCGCGTCGATACCGCGACGATGAGAAATGAATACTGATCACCGAACTTAGGATCTTTAGGCAAAATAACATTTTTGCAACAGCGCCTAGTTTAGTCGATGTTTGAGATCGAGACGTGAGAATCGACGCGTTCGGCGGAGGTCCCGACGATCGGGAAACAAGCGCCGATCAACGGTTTGGGACCAGTTCGGACCAATTACGCACGAACGTTCGATGCGTGAACCGCGTGTTACTTTTATAGTAGGTTGTCCCAAAAGTTTCTTCCATTTCATTGATAAGTAACACGTACACAATATTTTTAGTCTAATGTTACTCCATTACTGTTACGACATTAACATCTAAGAAATTCGGTTGTCTGTTTATATAAACACCGCTACACGGAAGAAACTTCTGGGACAACTTAATATAAATTTATTATATAACTATTCATTTAGATATTCATTTAAATAACTATATTAATATTAAATATATTAAATACACGTGATCGTTTGTTTTATACGAGCGAGACTATTACGCTAGAAAAATGAAACTCAATTTCTTATAATACGCGCATTGAAATCCGCAGATTATAATAGTCTCGTATATATATATATATATATATTAAAAATGGACGACGAAGCTCCTGAAAGCTAGGAATAGTAACTAATTTATATTTCAAGTAATTATCGGTAGGTTCGGTGAAATCTGATAACGATGCACCGTAGGAATATAGCACAGTCTCCAATATTATATTTAACGCGAATATCTCCGCTTTAAAACTAAATGCACATTTCGCAAATTCGAACCTCTTTCTCCCCTGAAACTATCCTATTAAATCACGCGAAGTAGTAAGTTATAGATAAGAATTCTACTTAAAGTCCAGAAACGGAGATCTCTAGATTGTAACCGGTAATATTCTTTCCCCGAATCCGATGTTACATCCCGTCCTGTATAAGGATCCCACTTAAAATGAGGATCTTATAGATTCCGTCTCCGTAAAATTGCGAGTGAAATTGGTGCTCGAAATCTAGTATTCCGGCGTCGTAGATTTCCACTTGAGACTTGCGGGGGGAATTCCGCTCCGAGCCCCGAAGCCTTCCCAAGTTACACGTTTTTATACATTCAAACCTTTCGAACCGAAGAATTTTCATCCAAAGAGAATGCCGCGCCATCAACCTGGAACTTGTAACGAAACGCTTTTCTTACCACAGTTACGCGTCCAATTAATTTTACGTACTTCGCCGTTTCGAGCCGGCTGTTTTCTGTCTGATTTCTATTCGTTTCTCTTTTAGGAATGAATTGTGTTAAACTAGGATTGCGCCAGACAATTAGCCCTAGGATGAATGATGCTCTTTTCTTTTTTAGGCACGTGTTCCTGTTCACTCGTGATTTGATCAAAGGCAGACAGAAATATTTACTGGGATATTTATTTCTCTTTAGGATCGAAAGGGTTAATTTCAAAACCCTTTCAAGCACGCTTCTATGAAGTTCGTTTCTTAATTATTAGATGACAGGACAAGCTTTTTTTTACAAGACCAAGTTGGACGCCTAGATTTTCAAAACTTTTGAGAAATTGAGTAAATAAAGGGTTAACACGTTGATCGTACGCGTACGGGTGACAGTGGTTCTCACCTGAGATCTAACAAAATTAATTCCGAAAGTTAAGCATCAAAGGGAACGAATTTAAACGAAATTCGTGAATTTCAAAGAAGTTATAAGTACCACGATTCGATCATGTAGTCTCCAACATTTTAAATAATATTTAATCGTAGCAGAAATTTTCAAGAATATTTGTCCGATAGTGAACGCGTTAAGCTCGTCGGACCCGATACAGATCGAACGAAAATTCCATAAAATCGATCGGTACCGATTCAACGACAAATGTTTGTCAACTACCGTTTCGTTCCCGTCGAAGTCGCAGCGCGAAGAAAAAAGCGACGTACAATTTCATTAATTCGTAACAAAATGAACAACGGATTATTTCGAACGATTAAACGATCCGTAATAATGAACGGGATCGTTGCATTGTCCAGGATCCGTGATCCAGTGGATGCGGCATAAGGGAACTGCTCTCTAGTTACATATGCGCGATGCATCCAAAGTTTGGCCCGAGCACTGTCATTATCGCTACGATTATGCATATTCAGATAAGCAATCAACACCATTGAGGCACAGGCCAAGGGTCATGAACCGGAACAGAGCAGAGATTTAGCAGTGCGCGCCGGTGATGCGTAGTACCACCCACGGTAAATACATACACGACGATACACAACCGCGCGCGCGTCCTGTCTCGAACGTCTCGAACGTTTCGATCGCGCGGAAAACTTGACCCTCAGCTGCGAGAGCAACGCGTCATTTGCAAATCAATCGTGCTTCCTTTGCAACGCTAAACAACGAGTCGTTTGAATCATCGCGAACGATATATTATCGAACGACAGATTACGTTTCACATAATCTATAAATAAAATTACATCCTTTTTGTACGTATACACGAATGTTTCGTGTTTCCTGAAAGTCGATCTTTCTCGTTCGCAAAATTTTCATTTCGCCGAACGTATCCTAAAAACACCCACCCTTTTTTTCTTTACGAACGTTTACGCGTCTTTGTACATTAAACACGCGCGATGCACACGTGCAAGGACTCTATTATTCTAATATCTGCATTGTTATCAGAACACAGTACCAGTTGCGGCTCGGTACAGTGCATTAATAGCCGACGGTAATGGTACGATTACAGGGATTAGTCAAGCGCGCCATTAATTATGAACAATCGATCAGCATTTACGCCTGTAGAGACAGCTCTGCCTATGTGGTAGGTGCCAGCAGATCGTTTCAGATATTTCGCTGCTGAGAACGTTTCGACTGTTCGCTGTTTCGTGTGAAACGGGGTCGAAACGATGTACTGTACGTTTTCGTAATATTCCGTTATTCCGTGGCTGTATTATGCTGTTTCGGTTTTTCGCCATTTGACGGCGCCGTGGTACACGCCGCCCGATGGGACATACAACCGTGACCCCACCGGTGGTACACGCCGCCCGATAGGATATACAAGCGTGGTCCACCGGTGGTACACGCCGCCCGATAGGACATACAACCGTGACCCACCGGTGGTACACACGCCGGCGAGAATGTGTTAGACAATAGAAAAATTCGAAAATCATACGCGTCTGTGTATCACGGTCGATTAGAGTAAATAGTAGGGGTAACGTGTATCGAGGGAACGTTCGTTTGTTCGGTTCCAAGGTTGGAATGTGCGAAGACGCGCGAAGTTATCACTTACACGTGCACACCGTCGAAATTTCCGAGCGAAATCAAGACAAATTATCCGATGCGTCCTGCGAAACGAAACTTCGGGTTTCTCAAATTAGCGTTTCGTCATGCGTGAATTCTCGGGTGGTATTACGAACGGCGAAAAGCAAAATCTCGTGCATGTTTGCAGTTTCAACGACAATGTTATCACGAGAAGCATATAGGTAGGCGAACGGTTTCACTGGAACTTTCGATGTACTTTCGCAGAGTTACGCATACTAATTTCTTACGGGAACGTCAACTTTCGATAGGACAGAGACCCAGCGCGTCGAACGCGCCAATTAATGCAACGAGACCTAATTATTTGGCTTTCCGAAATATCCGTGTCTCGTTATAACCGAAAACTCGAACGGAACTTGCTGTAATTGATTATTTTTAACGGGAACGGTGCGTTACGAGCGCGAATTTCTTTTCGGAAAAATTGTACGGGACACTTGTGTAAATAAAAAATGTAACGTATGTTACTAATTTTATTTCTTGAAAGCCACCGGGATTAAATTTTGTTTACAGAGTATTGGAAAGCTACGTAATCAAGCATTTATTATGGCGTTTATTTTCGTAACGTTCTTCGATGAAAAGCACCTGTACATGGATGACGCGAAGAAACCATGGCGTGGACATCGGGACATTCGAGTGCCGATCGAGAAATAGGCCGATTACATCCTCGATAGAATTGTATTAAGCTTCGCGAGTAAAAATAACTAAAGAAAAAACGTCGTTCGCGCTGGCGAAGACTAGAACCGAACGGAGTTTCGAGTATCCGCCCCTCGATGAATCGAATAACGATGAGATGGTTCCGATCGTCGTACCTGCTCCTTGATTAACCCTGGGAAAAACGATAAAAAAAAAAACTTGCGAGAAAAAGGTAAAGCGGATAGCCCTCTGGTGGCGCGTACGAGATACACAGCCGCAGATCGATTACTCACATTCGGATTACCGGGATAAACCCACTTCGATAGGGCGAAAAGTTCGAATTCAGCCACAGGATAACTTACGATTCACAGTTATTATATTTGAATTTTTCGAGATTTCCGTTGACAAATAATCAATGGAATTATGATTTAACGCTAAACCTACAGACTTTTTTCAATTAAATGCAGAAATGTATATAATGAAACGGTAAAATTATATATGGTGCATATATTCCGTATAAAAGCAGCGTACAAAAGTTCGAATACGTTAATCGCGAACAAATTTCGATCAATTAACAGGAATGTTTGTATAAAATCAACTCGGCGCAATCGATACGTTGAATAACATAGCTTTTTATCTCGAATCGAAACGTAAACGCGTTAAGAGGCATTTACGTCGCACACATGAAATTCGTGAGATGTTAACGAGATTATCGATATCGATAAAAATTTCTCGGGCAACCGACCGATGGAATTCTGCCTGGTCTCAAGCGCGGGCCGCTTTCCGGTATAGTCGTTGCCACTCCCTCGAAAAGCTCTCGAGTTCGCGAAAGAGAAACACTACGAATCGCGTGCCGATAGATTTCACGATGGAACTTTTTTTTTTTTCTACCGTCGAGATCGGAACTTCGAACAGGATTCAAGTAATATTCGAATAAAAATCGATCAAAAATCGTAACTCGGCGGTCTGCGTGTTCAACGTCCGCTAGAATCTTCGCATAAAAAATTACGATTCATCGTTCGATGAACGAAACATCTTCCGCGCTATGACGGTTTTCTTTCGAAAAGGACGACAGCAGATTTTAATAATTGTCGCGTGTTTTTTCGTTTCTCGTTTCGAACGAACTTATTTTGAAGAAAAGAAAAAAAATAGCCTCTTATCCCGTTTCGAAAACATTTTTGTCTTTCGCGTAAACGAAACAACGAAATCGCCTCTTCGACGAACGGAATGAAAAAATAACGCGGTAGCTGTTTCAGTGAATCGTGCCAGATTTCGAGGAAAAGTATAAAAAAAAAAAAAAAGAAGAAGAATGTTATGTGTCTTTGAAGTTTAACTAAAAATAAAAAAAAAAAAAAAAGAAGAAGACGTAGCATTTCATGGCGCGCCAAGCTAATACGATAGGAAGCAGAGCGTTCCAATTTACGTATTCAGCGGAATTGGGCCAGAACATTGACCCTTTTTAAAGCACGTTTGAAACGCTCGGGTAGGTAATACTGCAGTCTCATCGCGTGAACGCATAATCGGCGATTTTTGTCCGGTTGCTGGAGGAGAGACTGCAGAAGCATAATGTCCGAAGGATGAAGACGAGTGGCCGTACCGAGGGAACTGAGCGTGGAATATATAATGTTTTAATTTCGCGGAAAATCTGATGATGTAATTTCAGGAGTAGGACGACGCCCAGCAATTGTTTCAGCCGGCTTTCACTCCTGCATTATTCATGAATCTTTTCTTTTTTCCTCGTCTACGGGAGGACCGCCTAACCTCTCTCCCTCCCCTCCCCCTCCCCGTCGCCCTTTCCTTCCTTCCTTCCTTCCTTCCTCCGAATCCATCCCCTTCGTTTTGTCTCCGCCACTTTCTGCCCCTCCCCGCACCCCTCCGTCAAGTCCTCGTATCTCTGCCCATCGTCTTCTCTCCCTCTCTTTCATTTCAGACAAAGGTCCGCGTCTCCGTCATTCTCTCTCCTTGCCTCTTTTTCATCGTTTCGTCGCTCTCGTTTGGCATACAAGGTGATTCTGAAATAGATACCCGAACGATAGATGCCGGCGTCTTCTGGTTACCTCGAAGCAACACTGGTTACAATTTGCAAACTAGATTTAACGAAACACATTTATACAGGGTGTCCCAAAAATGTTGTAACACCTTGAAAGGGGTGGTTCGGGAGGTGATTTGAAACAACTTTTTCCTTAGCGAAAATGTTGTTCGAGGCTTCGTTGAGGAGATATTAACGGAAAACACCGACCAATCAGAGCGCGCGTATACCGCTGGAGCGGCCGCTTAGCAGCACATAGCCTTCGCTACCGCGGCCGCTCCAACGGTATCCGCGCGCTCTGATTGGTCGGTGTTTTCCGTTAATATCTCCTCAACGAAGCCTCGGACAACATTTTCGCTAAGGAAAAAGTTGTTTCAAATCACCTCCCGAACCACCCCTTTCAAGGTGTTACAACATTTTTGGGACACCCTGTATAGACTTTTTCCTTCAAGCAAAGCTGAAGTCATCTGTGTGACGTCGCGCGAGGACAAAGTAACGATGAAATCCTTAAAAACATGGTCGTGATCACAACTCGAAAACATTCGATAACAATCGTATTCGTATTTGCGATTACGATTTTCCTCGTCACTGCTACGAGTATATAGGGTCGAAGACTTTTTCTATTTGATTCCATTCGAAGGTAGAGATGGAGAAAACCCTAGGCCTCGGATAAATCTGAAGTTTGCCGACGTGTTTGTCCCGTTTCCTTCTCCGGAAGATGTTCAAAAGAGGAAACGAGACAATCGTATCGGCAAACTTCAGATTTATTCGAAGCCTAGTGATTCGCCCATCTTCTGGTTTTCCCCATCTCTGGCCAACAGGCGCGTTCTCCATTGTTCTCCATACGCGCCTCTTCGGTACCCGTTGCTTTCGTCGATAGCCTTTTCGAACATCAAACGTTTTACAAGCTGGATCGCGGCTTGAAGTGACGGATACGTTTCTGAAGTTTGCGCAAACTATTTCAGGATCATCCTGTACGTAGAAGGTTGAAAGTGTTCGCGGCAGTGGCAGGCTGTCTGTAGCGTCTGTCCCACCGTGAAACCTGTCATTGCAGCCTTCTTTTCCTTCTTTTCCTTCTTTTGCGGCCGAGAACAGCTTCAAGGCACGAGAGAAAAAACGGTTAAGAAAATCGATCGAGACCCGCTCGCTCGCTCGCTCGCTCGCTCGCTCGCGCGGCGGAAAAACGATGGAGTTCCTTCCTCGAATTATGAAAAGTGGAATCTCGTTAAACTCTCCTCAGGGGCGAGAAAAAGGAAGGCGATACGCTCTCCTTCGAACTTTCGAGCCCCGCCTCGCCTCACCTCGACGTGATCGCGCTGCTGAATCTGCTGAATTACACAATTGGAGGATAATAAAAATCGTACAGAATAGGCATTGCATTGAGAAAATAAAGTTCTCTCGCGGGGTCTAAATACTCGATTCGACTATTAAGGGAATGTCTCCAGCAGAGCTGATCAAGGTGACGAGCATCGGAAGCCGCATTCGCCAAGTGTATTCAAGTAGATAGAACTCGATGATTAACACGTTGATCGCCACGTCACCCATTTATGGATGACAGTGCTTTTCACTGAAAAACTACAAAAATTAATTGTGAAAGTTAGGTGTCACAGAAAACGAATTTAAATGAAATTCTTGAACTTTGATGAAGTCACAAAACTAAATACCACAATAAATGTTTCATTACGCAGTTTCCAATAGTCTGTAAACAAAGTTTAATCACAGTAGACATTTTTAAGAGTATTAGTCTGACAGTAAACGTGTTGAACTATTTTAAATACCATCCGCAATTTCCTTAAACAATTTCAATCGCATTTCACTATAAAAATAAAAACTCTATTAGATTAAAAATTCTATTATGTTATCTTGTAAGAAATTCAGATCGTAAACATCTTTATCGTACAAAATATTAATAACGGCGTGATAACGAGTAAAAGAAAAGCGGAAAATAAATTCTGAAAATGATCGCAATATGCACGAATTCCGTAAAATATTTAAGCATTGGATAAGTGGAGCTAACGCGACGATGGAAAGCCACTAGTGGTATTTCGCGGAGAGAGAATTTCCTGGGAGAAATTATGACAATTAACGTAATTACAATGGTCGGTAGCTACTTTGAATTCGCGAATATAAATGTGCCCCGGTAAACACGCAATCGATATAGCTAGAAGCACCGTATTTCTCCTTGAACAAAGTGAAATCACGAGAAACGCTGCATTGTACTATACTCCGTGGATATGCCGAAATCTTCGAGCATGAGATTCTACAAAAAAACGGAAGGCATGTTTACCTTCGGCATGACGTGTTTACAGCGATTTAAGGTCGCGATGCTGTACTTGAGAGTCGGAAAATACTCGGTATAAGTAAAGACTATATGTACACATGCGTATATACACGGTCTCGTTTCTTGTGTAAAAATACGTCACATGTCATTCTCAAATATCAGAATATATCGAGTTATTCCGCCATGTTGGGATAACAAATTAGGATGGCAAAAAGGGAACCCATAAGTTACCGATCAAGGACAATTTTACAAAGAACACGTGTTACATAAAGAATTTATTTATTGTAAATTATTACACAAAGTATAAATAACTAAAGTTCATTCAAATTCAAGCGGATGGAATTACGTTGATACGACGCCGCTCCAAAATCCTTCGAGATAGATGTCTGGAATAAAACCTGATTCACATCTAAAAAGAAAAAAATATCGTTACCTCCGTCTCTTTAATGTTTTAATTAATTTTTTTTTAATCAATTGATCAGTTAGCAAATACTACTAATCATGGCATTCAGAGATCTTGGTGGTTGCAAATTTCATCACAAAAAATTAATAACAAACTAGACGAACATAACTGTCTATAGACTCACTTTCTTGCGATATCCTTGGTGCGAGTATTGGTCCACGCAGCTGAAAGAATTATGTTCGATTAGCAATCATATATTATTTTTATTGAAAAACTTG
>NW_026535289.1:13024526-13028050 GCF_026225885.1 Hylaeus anthracinus
AATTATGTTCGATTAGCAATCATATATTATTTTTATTGAAAAACTTGATACAAGAAATTTTGTTCAGTTAGCAAATACTACTAATCATGGCATTCAGAGATCTTGGTGGTTGCAAATTTCATCATAGTAACTTAGAAATATTTAAATAAACAATTTAGTATACTTTACCTGCATTGAAAACAGACTCAGCTTTGTACACTTCTTGAAATCTGTAACCAAAATAATAAACACAGATGATTTGCATGTATTATTAAAACAAAAACAAATACATAGTACAACTCACCTTTTGAGTACACTTACACATCTATACATATACAAATCTACCTTTTTAATGGATTTATTAAAATAAGTACGCTGGACATAACTGCAAAGGAGGCGTATTACACATTTACTACCAATATATTACATTTAAATACGACTTCTCTGCGGTATGACTTTTTTATAGGCTTACATTAAAACATATATTTATTAATGTACAGAAATTAATCAGCCTTTTTGGTTGCACGAGTTTTTTTAGCGGGTAATGGCTTTTGGGAACGCAATACAGCACTGGCACGACGTAAAGCAACCTGGAAATGATTTTTATAAAAATATAGCGTTAATTAAATTAACTGTGTCTTATAAGTCAATGTACCTTGGTCAAGTCAACGCGATATTTGTTCTTTGACAGCAATCTTTTCAATTTATACAAAGAACGACGGGCACCAGCTTTCATCGTACACCGAACAGTGGCTTTTGCAGGCTTGTTAACTGCTTTTGCTTTTTTGTAAACTACTGTGAATCCCTTTTTGTCTGGCGTGTCAACAACTCCAACACTTTTCCTATGAATTAAACCAGAGTAACGATAGCTACTAAGGTTGGTCAAATTGTTTGGTTCCTGAAATTCCGTATAATTACTGTTGAACTTACTAATTCTCGATAAAATTTATAAACATTATTGGCGAATTATGGTGCTTACCGTAGAAAACGGCTTATTGATATTACGCTTTTTCAAAAGAAAAGCATTGTTATTACGAATAATCATCCAATTCAATTGGGACGACATCTTGAACGATCTGAAACAATTATTTATTCATTTGCTACTCTATTTATCGGCAAAATTCAATTTATGTTAACGTGTATGAAGGTTAACAGCCAACTTGCACGCTTATTAACTACGAAACGTTACATTTCCAATTGCTATTATTAAGTCACTTCGTTAATTTTAATGAAATTATTTATTATTGAACATTATTTACGATTACAGTAGTTACAAACAACAAAACCTATAATTTACTAACATATTAAACAGCAAAGACACTCACCACGTGCACGATCTACGTGATCTACGAAAAGAAAGGCATACAAAATGGCGGACAATATGGACTACCTCCTATCTCGTTCACATTATTTCGTTTTATAGGGACTAGTAACTTGAGAATTTTTAGTAATATAGAGGGTGCTGTTTCTGATGAAATAGGGTATCGAACAGGGTCGAATAGGATCCATAAACAAATACAATTCTTACTGGAGATTTTTTAAATTATGGAACGCTAATAATTAGTAATTAAACAACTTATGTATATTTATTCTTTCTTGGTATATACTCCGTAACCATACATTGTATACAATTTACAATCTTTGTAGTAAAGCCTTACAAAATCAATGTTTTTTAGCGTTACATTTCGTCAAAAGGTAACTCGCCGAACATAAAAGTAATTTCGTCTACATTATACTCTTTTTTTTCATTTTGTTTAACTTCACTGGACACATTTCGAAAATCCTGAGGAATATAAATAGCAGTAGCGGTTTCATACAGAGGATCATTTTCGGGTATCGTTTGCAAATTCGCCCATCTCAACGCTACACATTTAAGAACACATTTTCTAAATATCATACAATGTATATGTCGCAGCTTTTCGTATTTTATTCTCATAAATCCTAATTTACTCAATACATATCTCCATGATTTTATAAGTTTAGCATTCGCGCTAACATGCTTTGAATCAGGACTTATAATGTAAAGTATACCGCGGGATTGTAACAAATCGTACGCTTTTTTACAGCAAACGTACCTTTGTTTAGGACATGGTAAATATTCTAAAAACAAAGAAAATACAATTACATCATACGAGCTTTCCGCTAATTGCAACATTTCTTCCTTGTCGTCGGAAAATATCTTTTCTTTTCCGATATGAACATTTAAAAAATCACACTTTAAAACTTTGTTTGGTATACCATTTAAATCTATTGCAGTTACATCAAACATATTTATATTCCCAAAAGGATTGTAACAGCTTCCTACATCTAATAACATTATTTTATCAGTTGATCCTCGAAGAGTATCATCCAAATTTTCTGATGTACAACTTTCCTTACTTTTAAGATCTAAATTACAATTTGAAGAATGTTCAGTTTCTGTACAATTTGTACTCATTTTTCTTTTGATGTCTTCTTCCCTTTCATCATATTTCTGTCGTCCACCGTTTAAGAAGTACTCCTTGCATTGAGATGTAATCCATTCCACTCTACAGAGAATCACACTTTCTGCATTTAAATTATTTGACATCCAATATGTAGTTGCCAATTTTTCCATAGAAGAAGCATACTTCTAAAACAGGAAAAGACAAGATCAATATAACATAACACTAAATAAAAAATTTACTTGATAAAAAAAATGAACCTGTAAAACATCTTTGTGAGTTATATGTCTCTTCCATGCAACATCAGGGCCATAATTCTGAGCCTCTTCCCGTAATGTTGCATGAATGTTTTTTATAATATCAGCCAAATGTTTATGCTCCTCTGTCGCCATTTGAAACAGCAGACAGACATTATTTAATTATGGTAACACATTAGATAGATTGTTATTTAATAAATACACATCACTGAATTTCAATACATTCGTATCATATATATCATTTAAATAAATATACAAATATACGAACTTATGTAATAAGAATTTCATAAAATACGGTATTACAATTATTTGTTTATCTAAACAAATTTGTTGATTTTGCATATATATGCATATGCTTGCTCGATTTATGGGCACAAGTAAAGTATCGCCATCTCGCGGTCAGTAGGACAAACTAATTTTTCATTGACATGTTCTTTTGACACTTATAATACTTAATTTTCCTTGTAATTAACTTAAAATAACATTAAATAATAAGTGTATGAAACAATAAAGTGGTTAAGACATGTGTAATTATGTCAAATTTTTCAATTTAAAAAATATTTTATTAATACTAGTTATACAGCGCCAGTGGCGCCATCGGTAGAAAAACGCTCAAGTTTGTAGTGAAAATAGTTCCCACTGCTACTGCTAGATGGCGCCACTAAATACAGGATCGATAATTAATTCTGTATTAAATAAATATCCATAACAATAACTAAATACGACATCCAAACTAATATATTGTAGTATTATAAAGCAAAGAATCGTATTAATTATGCATTTATGAAAAATAAAGAATATTTAATTATAAACTATCGGTGGCGCCATCTAGCAGCAGCAATGGAAACTATTTTCACTAAAAACT
>NW_026535289.1:13028060-13108957 GCF_026225885.1 Hylaeus anthracinus
ACTATTTTAACTACAAACTTGAGTGTTTTTCCACCGATGGCGCCACTGACTCTATAAAACTAGTATTAATAAAATATTTTTTAAATTGACAAATTTGACGCAATTACACATGTCCTAACCATTTTATTATTTCATACGATTACTATTTAATGTTATTTTAGTTTGATTACAAGGAAAATTAGATATTTCGAGTTCACGTCATTTTAGAGTTCGAGTTCGAGTTCTCGTTTTTTAAGTGCATGGGATTTCGGTCATTTCCGTGTCCATGAATCGAGCGAATATACGAATGTATATAGATAAACAGATAATTATCAGGAACGTATGCTAAGTATGTAACGTTACTGTATACATTCCATCTATGGGTAATTAAGCGATACTAAACCAAATAACTATACTAATACTAATGTTTTTCTTTTTTAAGTTTTGACCTGTTTTGACAATTCGCCATCACCCCTGATTAACCTCCATGATCAAAACAATGGCGGGTTCTGCGTTAAGACGATTAGTGGCAGAGTACAAACGTAAGAAACAAATTCTAGTTTCACACATTTGTATCATGATTTCTCCTCTGTTTTTCTTTCTCCTTGATTTCAACTGATAATGTAACGTACATGTAATTTACAGAGCTAACCTTAAATCCACCCGAAGGGATTATCGCTGGTCCGATAAACGAGGAAAATTTCTTTGAATGGGAAGCTTTAATCACGTAATTATCTAAACAGTGAATGTAGGCTTTTTTTTTACTTATACAATTATTATTTTTTCGCTTAAACAGTGTGTTTTACATATGTTTACATACCTGTATCATGCTTAAGATTTTTATTTGTAATGTCATTCAAATATATATAGTTACATTAATGTATGTTTGGTACAAAATTTCTTCTCTTTTATTTTTTGTGTATTTTTGATACTTGTTTCTAGTGGACCGGAAGGAACATGCTTTGAGGGTGGTGTATTTCCAGCAAAGTTAATATTTCCACCAGACTACCCACTGAGTCCACCAAAGATGCAATTCACCTGTGAGATGTTTCATCCGAATAGTAAGATTTTTCTGTATTGAGCATTTAAATTATTCTATTGAAATAAATGATGAAGAATGTACGATTTAATTTTTTAATTCAGTCTATGCGGATGGACGAGTATGTATAAGTATATTACATGCACCTGGAGACGATCCTATGGGTTACGAAAGTAGCGCGGAAAGATGGAGTCCGGTTCAAAGCGTAGAAAAAATATTGCTAAGCGTGGTAAGTATGTTAGCAGAACCAAATGATGAAAGCGGAGCGAATGTTGATGCCGCTAAAATGTGGAGAGAGGACCGTGCCGAGTTTGAAAAAATTGCTGAAAAACTAGTTAGGAAAACTCTTGGTATCCCACCTTAGATTTAGATGTTAAATATTTAATTGGAAAGAGAATTGTAATTAAAATATCATATAATTCGGTGTAAAATATGTATTATGTTTAAAACAATAAAATTGTATTAATGTAATGTGTATAAGCATACCTTGGATTCTCTTAAATATTTAGGGTTAATTAAAATGATAAAGAATAAATACAAGTATTCGGAAGTAAATTGATATTTATTAATAAACAATACTGAAGTCCAACTTAAAAATGCAATGTTTATGACTAGCACTTGTCAATTATATATAACAAACGATAATAAAGATCGATGTACCAATATATTCTAGTCAAAGTATAACATTATACATCTTTAAAAAATCTAGGAGTCTTCAGTTTTATTGTAATGTCGTTTTTTGCTGTACTTAATTATCTTTACACAATTTAATACAATTACTATACTAGATAAAATTAACGGTTGACACCATACATATTTATGTAATTAACAAAAAAAAGTTGAAAAATTCTAAGGAACAAATAAGGGAATATAGTTTAATGTTATACTTTGAGTACAATTGTAAACTTTGGTATACAACAAATACATACGACTCTATGCCAAGTATATATTTCGTGAAAGATCGATCGTGATATTCTTCTAATTAAAGATTTGATCGAACCATACATTTTCACAACCAGATTCAAAGGTGTTCTATTTAGAAGAATACTTACTTTTTTATTTAAAAATTGTATACCCTTGACTATTACTGGTTTTTTCTCCTTATGGAAAATGTACAGTTTAATTGCGAGCTTTCATCAATTAACAATAATGTTACATTTTAGTGTGAGTATACATTGAATTCAATACTTTTGGTATGCTTCCACTAGGAAAGCATTATAAAAATACAAAACTATTCAGTGACACACATCGTCGTCCATAACAATGCAAAAGTAATATTTATTTGTAAAACAGATCGATTCAAAGATGCTTGGCATAGAAGCTCTTATGTTTTATTTATTAATGTCAAGATTAATTATAGTAAAATATAATTAAATAAAGCATCGATGCTTTCCAGTAACGCTAATTTTTCTATAACAATACATATGTGCAACTTATAATTAATGTAAAATATATTTGTTATAAAATGGTACTAATTCTGCTCTATATACCTCCCTCTGCGGCTGAGGTACCATGGTGCCTTTAACCATTAATTATACGCACATGTTTCACATATGTTTAGATTCATTCTTAGATTTAATCTTTTCAGACAATCTGGTAATAGTAATTGTATTGCAAAATCTACCACGTGAATATTGAGTATAAAATTTGTTTGTGTAGTACTGCAACGTTCACGAAAGTGCAAACAAAAGATTCTGAGCAATATGTATATGTGGCCCTCGCTATTCCATGATTTATAAAGCTGCACAGGAAAAGCAACTTAAAGATGAAATGAATTAAAAGTCTGTTAATCAATGTGTCTAATAATAACAGTCAGTACACATTTCGTATAAAAACTTTCTCCTTCCTTGAAAAATCTATCCTTATATCAGCGCTTCATAATATGAGCCCTGTATAACATTAAAGAATACAAATATATCAAAGTAATGTCTCTCTTTCTGAAGATGAGATTATACACTTCTTCAGAAAAAAGACAGAAACAAAAATATATATTATTACAATTCACTAAATTTATCTGAAGCTCCTTTCTACTTTTCCATTTGGTTACTTGAAATTGTGAATTGTTTGAAAACTTTTTTATTTAATTTATATTCTTAGTAGTAAGTTATAAGCTAAAATTTATACGATGATTGCAAATAAAACACAATCGAAAAATCAGAGTTTAATTGGAATCTTGCCTGAATGGTGAAAATCATCCATGTAGTTACAATAAAACTAATTACATAAAATTAATAATAACGTAACTAAATTCGATTAAGTGCATTGCACGATGTTATCTTGTTAAGTTAATCTGAGCACAAGAATAAACAGTGACTTCGATTACCTTGATTCAACTGCATAATTTAAGGAATCAGAATTCCATAATTTATAATTTTATATAGCACCAGTCGCTAATCAGTTTTAACACAGAATTGTTTACCTTTCAAGGTAAATATCATTAAATCTTATTTTAAAATTGGTTATTAAGAATGAAAAAAAAAAGTGCTATACATAGAAGAAAATTGCACGTTGTAACATCAATTATACTTCAAATATTAAAAAATCACAAAATATACATAGTTAATATGACGGAAATTCATAACTTCTTAATAAACTAATATTATGCTATCAAATCAAATTATACACACATAAATATAATTATATTATAAAGCAACATAATTAAATGAAACTAAGTTCCATTCAAAGATTATTTTCAAAATTAATTATCCATATTAATTTGTGAGGAAATACGATTGATGCTTGCATGAAGATACTTATACAGCATTATGATTCCATTAGTTCGTTGAATATTTCTTCTAAGTTAATCAGTCTGTGGCAGCTACGTCTAAACTTAAAATGTGATACAACGACTCGTTAAACCGATTAATATTGAAACTTCCTACAGTTGATAGACACAATAACTGATTTTTTATATATGCCAGAATATATTTTAATGTAACGTTAGCCTACTGCCTTTTCCCATAATTGCTTGTACGTGCATCAATGTTCAGTAACATATTCATTGACTTTGTATTCATCATCCAATGAAATGGAACGTTCTATGTAAGATATAGATTGACTATATATTTATAGTCCTTTTAGTTATATTAAATCGCGTATTTCAGACTCTTATACGATAGTAATCAATGTACTACGTAATTGAATAATCTCCGACAGACAGATAATTCATTAACGAAAACTCAATAAAAGTAAACGTATTTACGATTCTAATATCCAATTTAAAATAGCGATATAAGGTATATGGCACTCAAGAAAGAGTTATTCGATCAGTGGATTGCATCGTGAGATACGAATATTATATGCTCATCGCGTCGTACGGAATTTTTAACGTTATTTTAAAACAATAAACAGGAACTTAAAGAAATTTGTTGGAATTACTCAGAGTATCCCTAAAATAATTCTAACCTAATGAAAAAAAAAAAAAAAATAAGTTTCGCAATCAAGCAGCAATTTATTCGTATATTTCAATGTACGTAAGAGTGAATCCCGATGAAAAATTATTTTTCAACGAATTTTACTTCTTCTCCCATTTGTTTTCTCTCGTTTTTTTTTTAGTACGTTTACGTAAGTAACTACGTCATTTATAAACCTACGTACGAGCTGCGTGGAACGGATTACCATTCTTTTCGAAAAAATATTAAATATTATATTAAAAATTTAAACCAACGTACAAATGGATGGAGAAACCAGCAATTTTGTTATATTTCATCATGATACTGTTTAACAGAGTCATATGAAATAAAACCTTGTAAACTCTTTCATCTTAAATCATATGTAACACGACATTTAAACATTTGGCAAGTATTTTACAAAGATGAAGAACAAAAAATTATGTATTTGTACCTCACGATAGGCCTTGCGGTGTGAAACAAATCTTCTCTAATTCACCAGTCGAAGAACTAACAGGAGATTCGGCTCTGTCGTCTTGTTCAGCTAATTGCTCGGTGTAATAATGCGGCGTGCTCAGGTAATCGATGAGCCGCCGGGGCAGAGGTAGAGTTGAAATAAGATCCCTGCGTACCATCTTCAAAATAACAAATCTGCACGTGTGTTGTAAGCTCTGAACCTGTTTGAATCTCGACACTGGATGGAGAAGTTGTACACGCATCGGACCTAACACTGGCCGCCGATGAAGAAAAAACAGGTACCGCCCGCTACGCGAATGCTCTACCGCATTTTCAATGAAATCGACAATTGTATGTGACTTGAATTTCGTGCAACTTCCAAAGCTGAAATTACCTGTACCCATAATGACGTACAAAAATGCATGTTAGTATTGATATACATATGAACATTCCTGTCGAAAAGAAATTATAAAACTTACCCTGATCATGCTCTATTCTCACATGTCGTACACAACTGTTAAGTCTAAACGATAAAGAGAAAATATAATGGTCGTCGCTACTATCTCGTACGATGAATGACCCATCTGGTTCGTTGGACAGTATCTTCTCCGCAGCTTCACCAGATATCGGGCCCCAATACCATCCGTACTGTATCAAAGAATTCTTTGATTGCAATATACATTTTAATATTAAATACGTATTAATATTATGTAGAAATTTAAATTACATACATTCTTCACTTTCTCGATGCTGGCAGCAAAATCCATGCTGGTATCCTCTGTTGATTCTTCTTCAACTTTTGAAATAGACGCAGACATTTGTTGTACAGAAGTCGGACTATCGCATTTAGATACCATCGTTGTAAGCGCGTCTTCCGCTTGTTCCACCCCAACGTCTCCGTTGCTGTTTGGCAACGGCGGTAATGCACGCTTAAAAAAAGGTAACTTTTGCACAGAGGAATCTACCTCTGAGGTAGTGTTATTATTATTAGCATGTTGGTCAGAATCGACCCCTTCTTCCTCTTCTACAATTTCACCCTGTACAATGCTGTTTCTTTTCTCTACAAAGTGGTCCGGAGAACCCAAACGCCTGAATCTAAAGATATTGCAAAGCGTTTGCTTCAGATTCAGCGAGAAATTTCGTTGACTCTTCTTCATTTTTTCCCTTTCAGAATCAACCTTCTCCTTGTGTGGTTCCTCTTTTACTTTTTTATGTTTAATACTAGCGAACGTATTCTTTTTATGTTTCTTAACGTTACCATTATTATTATTGTTATTATTATTATTATTATTGTTATTGTGAATCAGTCCATTGCTATTTTTGTTTGAGATTGGAATATCTGTCGACGAGTCTGTATGTGGGTTACTATACCTATTATTATTATTTACACTAATACCTTTCGGTGTCGCAAGGTGTATAGGTGTATGACTTATCGGAGCCTTATTATCGCGTTTAAGTTTATTTTCACTAGAATCACTGGAGCTTGAGTATAGGGTTTGCAGATATTGGCGCACTTCATGTAAAGTCATATGAATCGGTTCTCCAATATTATGCATGTGACCATTAGATGTGCGAGTTCCATGTCGGCCCGACGTCCCTGGGACACTGTGACGTTTTCCATTCCCGCTCTCGTTGCAACATACATCGGATAACAGTCTCTGTGATTTAATAACGTGAGTAATAGCACGAGGTTTCCCGCAGTAATGTCTTGCCTGTTGAATATGGGCTTCCAATTCGCTCTGAGAACTAGCAGATACGTTTCGTCTTCTCTTACGATGATGTCTATGACGTTTCGGCCTTTGCTGTATTCTAAGATCATGCAAAGGTCTAACAACATCTATCGGTACAGTATAAATATCAGAATCAAAGGGCACGTTGTACATATCGCTGATCTCGCTTGTTGTTAAAACGTCGTGCGACATAGCGGAAGTTATGAAACTACTGTCATCTACTTTATGACTTAATCCTGAGGTATTTATCGAATTATGAGAACTGGACAAGCGAGAAGATGCTAAAGAACATCGTGAATTCGGACGATTCAAAGTGTTATACGGAGTAATCAACGTGGTAGCACCTTGACTCGACGAAGGAGTCAACAGGTCTGTCGCCCAAAAACGTTTTGGATTGTGCATGCTGCGAGTTAACACTGGTACACGATTTGTTGCGGGTGCTATTCTTCCTTCTGGCCATGATATCCTACAAGATATTATTAACGCTTCTTCAATTGTCGACTGTACTAAATTTTCAGCGTAATCGTCTATTAATTGTGGAACTTTCTGTCTCATTAAACGTGCATAGCTAAGAATCGGTGCAGATGAAGATTCTGAGTTCGGAGGAGAGGGACTATCTTGAAACTCTGGCGGAGGTTTAATAGCTACGTCGACCACTTCGACTTCTAGTTTTCCATCGGCATCGGCCCAACCTGGTCCTTTTTTTAACGTATTAAAATTTTCGCCGCACATACCATCCGAGTAATCGAAAGAATCTTGCGACAAAGATTTACTCTCGATATCGCTTTCTTGCATCTAAAACAAATAAGAGTATTCATCCAGCTTGAAACACTCTGTATATTCTTAATATCTTATCCAAATATTAATATGCCAAAATAAATTATACCTCGATTGCGAGATGCGCTCGAACGGAATCACTAGAAATGGACCCTCCAATTCCACTGCTACCAAGATCGCTGAGAGGTCCAGTAGCGCTTAGCGAACATGACGGTGGAGAGTCCATCTCGATGCTTGCAATTTGTTTCGTTCGCTAAAAGGTTTATAGTAGCCAAAATTTCTGGAAGTTCCACATTGTCGCCTACAATATCGCAATAAACATTTATAGCAGAAGTTTGGCCTCCGATTGATCATAAATTTTAATGTAATGTTCTTCATTTAATAACGAATCACGTTTATCTTTCTCACATAGATTAAAGAATCTTACCTGAAAATAACAATTACGAGTAATACGCGAATGTTTCGTGATCTTCATGTTTACATACATGCTTGTACTTTTCGCATGGTCCATTGTGAATAAGAAACTGGAAGTACACGAAAAAAAATACTTATAATAATAGCGAAAGTTGATTATTTTTCTAAGATTTAAAAGAAATCATCTTATCGTGATTAATTCGCATATTATTGTCTAAAGTCGTGACATTATTTAAAAAGAAACAAACAACTATCTCTTTTTCGAAAGGAATGTATTCCGCGTTTTACAAATTTCAAATATTTAACCTTTGATCACAAATCGTGTAACGTTACTTTCGGGAAGCGAAACATCCACTAACGTACCTAATAAGGAAATTTAGAAGAAAAACCTATTCTTACGAGCAGTATTTAGCACTGTTAAAGGACACATGACACGATGAAAGAATATCTCGATATCGCTTCAGGAGAAAATTTAAAATTTAAATTTAAATCTACGTTCGCACGGTAGAAACGAAAATCGAGATATTCCTTGGCATCGTTTATCTTTTAGACGAAGCCTGCTATGGGAAATATTCGAAATATCTTGATCCAAAGTGCACGCCGTACAGCGAGCACTTTAACATCCCGGCAAGGTTGATATTTGCGTCGTAGTCGGTAGTAAACTACGTTTGACGTTTCGAAAGTAAAAAATCGGACTTACGTACTTATGCTAGGTTACTCGTAGTTCGATTGCATTCACGTAATTCTCGTCAATGGAGCGGTGTATGGAAAAACCGTTCATCGTTGTCACATAACGTCCGCTCGACAGACAAATCGATATTTAAAAGACAGAACGCGAATCCTTCACGTTACAGTTTACTCCATGTCAGTTCCGTTCCCACATTCCGTCTGTCATGCTGAGGAAGAGTTCCATTCGAGTACTTTCCGGGATCGACGATGTATTTCACAAAAAGAGAAACTACGGCCACCAATGTGGTTACACAATTCGAAACGATATTTATGTATGCCTCTTCGTCTGTTCGTTTTCAAATTATCGAGACATACAGTTTAAGCTTTTTGTTGTAAACTGGTAAACGAGGTTGTTTACAATTTTCGAGTGTAATATAAATACGCGTTAATGAAAATGTATCGAATACTTCGCACAGCTTTACTTTCAAACTGTTCATTCGACAATTTATTATTATATGAATAATGCAACTTCTACAATTGCATTTTGCTACAAGATGATGGTAAAAATGAAAATCAAAGAATTTATGTACTCATAATACATGTGAAATTTAAACCACTATGAAATTTTCGAATATTAGATTTTCGTCTTCGTGACGTTCTTCACGTAAGGATATTGACATTTTGGGAACATTTAGTTAAATAACTATGACCAACAGCTGATCTTCGCAATTTTTTAATTCGTTTAAATAGCGGAATCTCGAGTTCAAATTTCCCTGAATTTAATGGAGGAAAGGCAATTTCTCTGTATCCTCGTTGCTCTTGCTCTTCAAATTAATCCCAATACTTGCGTAAATACACGTGTATTTACGCGAAATAACAATGTGATACAGTACTTAGTTTTATCAGCAATCTATTGATATTGTAGCAATTTACTTAGATTTAGTGTATTTAAGTGAATAAATAATGTATCATGTGTCGTTATTTGTTATCGTTATATGTAAATAATAAGTAGAAAATAGACGATAAAGGGTAATATACAAGGTAATATACGAAAGATATAGTAAGTATATATCTCCAATAAAATAAATGTTATTTTATTTCGATGATTATTTAAATAAGACATTTATGAAATAATACACATTATGTTTGCTACGCTAGATAGCTGGCGTCTTCAAAAGTTTACTATAAACTGATAAGTACTATACAAGTGCAGAGAGGTGCGAATCCTGTTCCTAATTCTGGTTAGCGTGATTAAAAAAATGCAGCCGAATTTAGCTTACAAACCTAACCTCGCTATCTTCTGCTGAAAACAGCTGTGAGCAATAAGTCTCAGTCAAAGAATAAATATTAATAATATCATAATATTATACATACTATTACGTACTGTTGCATTGTTATTATTTTATTTTGTATTATTGTATTTTTACAATTGTTTTACTTCTGTTAGAACTATTTTTATTATATTTCAATAAACTTGACAATAATACATACAAATTTTGTGTATAATTTATTTTTCTTTCGCAGTTCAATTACACAAGACTCTTGTGATTTTCTGGCTGTCTTCATGTTTTCCTTAGTACATCTAGATATTTTCTTTTGTTTCTTGGTGATGGTCTTCGAAATGCACTATATTGTACACATCGGAGAAGAACTGTCTTACTCTGCTTACTAATACAAATCTTTCCTTGCATGTACGCATGAATGTAAGTAGTAACTTTATCCTAGATTCTACGTTTGATCTTAACTTAAAATTTTAATATAGTGCTAAATAAATATATTCTTGTATCGCTAGAATAGGTCATAACTCATGTTCATTTAACACAGCTATTGTCTAAGTTTTATTGCCTAGTTACAACTTCAAACTTTATCAAGAGTGCTTCCTAATGTATCTTTTTGTATCTCATTTTATATAACAAACCAGTTTGTGGTTCTTGTCTTAATGTATCTTATTGTATGCAATTTTTTTTTTTGCAGTATTTTTTTTGCCAGCCTTTGAAGTGCGTGCATACACATCTTTTGACCATTAAGATAGAATTAATTCTTATGTGAGACTAAATTTAAATTAATTATTTTTTCTATTTAGATATATTTTTTTATTATTTTTATTTCATTTTTAGACATAAATGCTCCCTTAAAATGAATATTCCTAAGTGAGACTTTTTTATGAGGTCCCTCTCCACTACATAAAAAAAAAAATTTCTTCAGTATGGTATGAAAAGTTATTTGTTATAGTTAATTATGAAGTTTCTAAATATTGTATTATGTGCGTTTTTTTTCATACAGTCTCTATCTACCGCGCAATAACAGGTTCGACTGTATAGTTATATACAGCTCTACCTATCTTAAGTGAACGTAAAATATTATCTTGGCTTTTATAATTATAATCTACTGTAATCACAAAAATAAATAACTAGCTAAAATAAGTAAATGCTAGCTATTTTGAACGAGTGCGCCGCTTTTAAACTCACGCGGTAATGTACCGTTGTTCTTTCTCGCACTTGTTAATGAAAATGTTTTATTTATTAATTATATTAAACAGAAATAATTGAAACGTACAGCGAAATAAAATTACAGATATGGGAGTAAGATAAAATTAAAAATCGAAAAATAATGTCGCTCCAACAATTCGCAGATTTGTTAAGTCTCATAACAATTGGCATGTGTTTTGTATTGAAAATTCCACAGATTTTAAATTTATACAATGCCAAGTCAGCAAAGGGAATTTCAATAGCTAGTCTTCTACTAGAATTAGTAAGGTGAGTTCAACTTATGTCGTATGTATACTTGTAAGAAGTTGTTATTTTTTTGTTTAGAAATGAATTTTAATAATAATTTATCCTTGTTGCAGCTATACCGTGATGACTAGTTACAATTACACAAATGGTTACTCGTTTCTATCTTATATGGAATATCCCGTTATTCTATTCCAAGAGTATATTATGTTTTTTCTAGTCTTGAAATATTTAAATAAAATCAATTTAGTCGCAGCGTTATCCGCAGTACTTTATTTTACAATAACTATTTGTTTCGCACTGCGAGTAATCCCAGCAGGCGTCCTCACGTTCTTAGCGGTTGGTTAATTAATAAATAATAACGATAACAATGGTCGAAGGGTAATTCGAAGATATAGTAAAATAACGTTTGAACTTTTTAAATGATTTTTAGTCGTTGTGCACGCCAATTTCCATGTCGAGTAAGGTGATTCAATTACTGGCGATCGTGCGAGCTAAAAACGCGGATGCAGTGTCGCCGATTACTTGGTTTATATCCGCCTTCACAAATTTAAGTAAGTCGCTTACATCGAACAAGCGTTCATTTCTTCTAATCTACGAAATTTAATAAATTTTTATTTTTATTCGCAGCGAGGGTGTTTACGATATGGTTGGACTCGGCGGATATTCTGCTTTTAGGAAATTTTACTATATCCGTACTTTTGAGCTCCAGCATCATGTTCGCCGCGATTTACTACAGATGGCATCGAATTAAACAGGATTAAGAATTTGGAAGGAACTTGATACCGTGAAACTATTAGGTCGTCCTATAAGTTCACCCTGCAGCTGTCTCAATATTTAATAAGAAACTATTATAAAATGAAAGAGATTATCTCTTGTTATAACACTCAATGGTATGTTTCCCATATTAATTTGAGTAGCAGAAGTATAAACGGCATGAACTTTTAGGACGACCTAATAATATAGCTACCCCTAGGAATGTTGAATTTTTTGATTTAACGAAAGAAAAATGCAGCCGTCTAATAAAATATACCGAATATTATTTAATACTTGCTGAAACGTGTATATAGTCGCAAGAGAGACGTTGTTCCAAGGCAATAAAATTTCATTTGGGGATGAAATCCAAAATGCGATCGACTCGTTGACGATTTCCTTTCTCGGCCGTCGGTCTCCTTTCTATCTTAACACTATGCTGTCCGCACTGATAGTGATTAGATTAGTAGATTTGCATGGCACCACAGTGGTGCCACCGGACGGCATAGTGTTAATTGAACGAATCCTATGTACCAAACGCTATAGACGAAACAATGCAGAGATTATTGTTACTTAATTCTATTGAAACAATATTGTTTCAAACAATTAATTGCTATCGATATCGCAGTCGTTTAAGTTAACGGTGTTGGACGAAACGTTCGTCGAAACGAGATGGTGCTTCCGATATCGTTTTACTCTCGTTATTTTGGCGTAGTTGGTCCTGTTGCATAGAAAGCGCGCGTGTAGCGTGCAGGGGGTACGGAATGGCATGGTTTCGAAGTATGTGCCACACATCCTTCTAGGCTCGTCCCCTCTACCACCGCTGGCTGGCGGTCCTCGATGACCTCCGGCCTGTCAGTCCGCACCGAGAAGCCGTTCAGGCACCATCAGCATCCGCGTCTCTCTCTTCGCGTTCTCCCGAGGAGAGAAAAAGAGTGCGAGAGGGACAAAGAAGGGCGATAGAGGGGAAGTAAGAGAATCTCTTCTGTCCTATCCATCGCGATCTCGGAAGAACACGAGGCCCTTGAGGACGAAGGGGGAGAGGTGCCGACAGTGGCGGGCCCGATCTGTCCACTGTCAGGATGGCAAGGTGGTTGCTGATAGTTTCGTTAACCGGTCTTCTGGTTCACGAAGCGAGGAACGAGATCCTCACGCCGCCGTATTTCAATCTCGCCGAGGGCAAGGAGATCATCGCGTCGGCCACGTGTGGCGTCGACACCCCCGGCCCGGAACTCTACTGCAAACTCGTCGGTGCCAACGCCGACCAGCACGAAGACATCAATTTGATACAGGGTCAGGTCGGTATGCCTACATTCACCTTACCGTCTCGATAAGTAAAAATACACCGAGCTCTCGAATCGACTTCTTCTCCTATTCTTTTTCTATTCGTGTCGTTGCGATTCATTAGAAATGAAGATCATCCACGCGAATATCCACGCGATTCGTCGCTCACTAATTAAACGAGAGAAACGGGGAACGCGTTTGGTACGAAGGAGATTAATACGAGGAACGATTATAGAAATGTTGGAGAGAAATAAAACCATAATTCTCGACTGCAAGCCGAAACGCGGAATTTATTTAGTCGCGTGGAACGATCTGCGAAGACTCTTTGTCTCGGTTTACCGAGAAGCCGTTCTCGTTTCGATGCGTGGGGGTAATTTTCTATGAAGAGGACTGCGATTATTCTCTCGGATTGCTCCGATAATCCGCATCTAGCCTTCGATCCCTTGAAGTTTATTAAACACCGATAAGACGAGACTCGTACGATCGTTTGAGTGACTGGATCCGATATTTCTTTAAGATTTCAGAGTAAAAAAGAAATTAAAGAGGGAGCGTTAGAAATTTAGATTTCAATGTTCGTTTGAAGAATAAAGGACAAGCAATTTTCTTTTATTCGTAATACTTGAATACCTATCCAATACTTGAATAGTCTCACCGCAGACTGCAGACTTTCTGTCGGCTAACTGTCCGCCGAGTCGGCAAGAAAACAATACAAGCCGCCATACTGATTCATAGTTCGCCGATGGATCAGCAGTGATGGGCGAAACCCTAGTTTGTCTCATTTCCTTTTTCGAACATTCTTTAAAGAAGCAAACGAGACAGACACATCGGCGGATTTCGGATTTATTCGATGCCTAGGGTTTTGCCCATCTCTGTAGATCAGTTTGAACGCAATCCTGTAGTCCATCGAACTTATTTATCGGCCGATAGAAAGTCCGCAGTCCGCGAGGGCTCTAAAATCAAAGTTTCTCGACGGATTCATTCTCAACGCGCGTTCGCGTCGTTTGCGATCGCTGTTTCTGTATCGATCGATGAAAGACTTTCTTTCACGAATGACTTCATTCACGTTGGCTCTTATAAACGATTAGCGCGATCTCTTACCGCAATTCCAAGAACGAGATAGTGGCGCGCGTGTATTAACAGCTAACACCCGTTACAGTGACACACGGGAAACGAAACGGCATTACGTTAAACGATAACCAGCGTTGAAATGTTCGTTTGCACAACGAGAATAGTTGTACGTGATAGGTACGAACAATGTTTCACGATTAATTCCGAATTTACTGTCCGTTTTTCCAGTACATTTTCAACGTAAATAACGAAAAAAGAGAAGAGACCGGAAGTAGTTGAGTAAGCGGTCGGTTGCGTTGAGATTGATAAACTCTTGGACCGAAAGGACCAAATATAGATAAAAAATTTGGTTCGTGAGCGTAAATACGAGCTACGTAAATCTGTTTAGACTTATATCGAGATAACTGTCGAATAAACGTAACGGCGCATTGTTACAAATTTCGAAAAAATTTTGCTCGCTCGGAACTTCAATCGACCGAAATATTTGTTTCGATTAAATTTCATTTCGTCGTTATCAACGACGTGATTCGTCTTTTCTTTTCTTTTCGATTTTTTTTAGCGATGAGAGACTCGAAAAGATCGCCCGGTATCTCATTAATCGCGATCTACTTTCCTTGCCTCTCGACATTAAGTTCGCGTTCGCCGCGACAACGATGACCTAAACGTTTCTTACGATGGACGCTTTGGAATTGTTGTTATCGAGCGATTCATAAAGTCCAGGATACTTTGGTCAATGGCCATTCCGTATGGTGTTATGCGTGTCTATTTATACGGCCGAAAGAAAATGTCGCGTAGACTAGAAGTGAGAAGCCCGATAAGAGGCGGCTGATAAGGTTGACCTCTCGATAACATTTGACCATTTCGTCTTTTCAAATTCCGAACGGTCTAACCAACGGCGAGCGTGTCCCATAAAGACTCCTCGAGAAAAAAAAAATCCTAGTCCACTCGTGTCGCATATTTTTTGTGTTTGATAGAGTTCTCGAGTCCTGAATATTTTAACTAGAAATTGATAACGAAACTACGACGAAAGAAAGCAGAGAGAATGAGCTGCTATATTTGAAAATGGAATAAGTCCACTTAAAAAAAAAAGAAAAAAAAAAGAAAGAAATGAGTCAACGATAATTTTAGTAAGATATAGATACCTTCTCTCGATATTTATAATCATATATTCAATGGAGTACGACATTCCATAAAGGAAATAAGAAAATTTTGAAACAAAACAAACAAAAACAAAAAATATTCTTTTCAAGTAGAATAAGTCCATTCCTAATAATTATGATTAGAACAACGTTCTTATTGGAATTATTATTATCACGAATACTTCGCAATGTTAACTGCAAATGAGAAATAAGTTTAAAATTTAATTTTTTGTTTATTTGTAATTATCTTTTTAATACAAGTAAAATAAATTCTTCCTAAACTTGGTTATTCGTGTATTTACACGTCTCCATTGTAATTATTATTTTTTGCATAAAAAAGTTCATTTCAGTGAGGCTGGTGTCTATAAAAATACGAATATGTTGTTTTTGAAAGTGAAGCCCGTTTGGAGCTAAACGAACATCGTTTATTCTTTAAATCATTTTAATAATCACTGTATTCCGATCAAATTAAGCGTTTGCCAATATTTTTCAATTAATTCGAATGCAAACCCCCTTAAATATCTCGATACATGATAAAAAAAAAATGAACTTAATCCTGTGTACTTGTAGTTAAGTATGAAATTCGCTTTGTACACGTGCGTACAGGTATGCGATTACTGCGACCCGGACAACCCGGAGAAGGTACACCCGCCGGAGTATGCGGTCGACGGGATGGAAACCTGGTGGCAATCGCCGCCGCTTTCCAGAGGTATGAAGTACAACGAGGTGAACTTGACGATCAACCTGGGACAAGTATGTATCGTGAAAATCGTGAATCGAAATCCGCTATTTAATTTACGAAACAGAAACGTTTCGAGCGATCGATCTCGTTGCCGCGGTCGTTAATTTTATTTGACGCTACGCCGTCCGCACATCGAACCGAGATTTTTTCGTTTTGCAACGGTAGGACCGACCGATAGTTTTTGCATGGCACCGCGACGGTGCCATCGGCATCGGCGTCGATAGTTTTCGCACGACACCGCGGTGGTGCCACCGGACGGCGTGGCGTTAATCGGATATTTTTAAATAACGAGTGCTCGGGAGAGAGTAAGAATGGGGAATCGACGACAGCAGGAAACAATGAGCCTGTGGAATAAGTATTTTATCTGTAACGAATTGCTTTATCGCGTAGTAGGCGTTTTCCTGCATCGCGGCAAAGAATTATCTTCGCATTGCTTCCGGAGGACAATAGAAAACACGGGTTTTAGGGAGCGGGGCGAATGGTGCAGCAAGTAGATGCTTCTGACGATACATTATGAACTCGTATGCGTTATTTACAGGGGAGCAGTTCGAAAGCAAGAACAATCTCGGAATAAGTTCTTCGAAAGAACAAAATTTCGAAAAATCGATCGTTTCGCAATTAGTTTTTACATGTTCCCGTTTCCGGGTTGTGCTACTCGTCGCGAAAAGTGTACTCCTTGAGCAACGACTAGAAGTAGCAATTAGGAAGCCGTAGGTGAGAGAATCGCGTTGCAGCCACGGGGTTATTGTCTTTTCGCTAAGCAGTTTCCGAGAAGGACGCGTTTACGGCGCGCCGAAGCGCTCTTTCCCGTGCGTTCCCGGCCACATGTCCGGGAATTTCGGAGGAAGGCACGATCGTAATGTTCCCGAAAGCCCCGAACCCGACGCATATGTTTCTCAATCCTCAGTTTTTGCCTTGCCGCCGCTCTCTCCCTCGTACTATGCCACCCGGAGTCCGGAAAACGAATCCCTCGTGTAACGCCTCCGCGTCGAATACTCGAAACGACTACTGGCTATTCTTACACGGTTCGTTTTCGAATCAACGGTGCTCCCGAGTACGGGAAAATGAAAGAAGGTGGGTCGACGAGGACCACTTTTCGCCCATCGTAAACGAAATCGTACACTCGTAAAACAAAGTTTCAGGCTGCGACAAGTTTTCGATGTGTTTGTATACTTGAAAGTATTTTTTTTTTTTTTTAATATAAATTTTACGCGATAAATAAAATAGTAAATCGTAGGGACGTGCTCTTGCTTTTTCCTACATTATCGTCGTTCTTTTGATCATTGAATTATTAGGGAGGCCGAAAGCTTTCATTCAGTGAAAACTCGAAGGACTTTTTTAAAACGGGAATTCGATCAACTGCCTTTACGCTGGTAAATAGATTGAAAAGTAGAAAAAGTGATGGAAATTATTGATTGGTATTTAAAAGATTCTTTGATAAATAAACGTTCCTCGCCAGCGAAAGAAAATTTTTAAATTAATACTTTCTTTTTATTAAGAAGCTTTACACGAACCATATCAATTTATTATACGATGGGCGAAAAATAGCCGTAACCGATCCATATTCTTCAGGTTCGAATCGTTGCTACGATCCGCGAAGTTACGGTTTCGAGGATAAGGAGAACGAGACAAGCGAATGAAATAAAAGTCCTGAATCTGTTCCGCAGGAATTTCACGTGGCGTACGTTTACGTGAAGATGGCGAACTCCCCTAGACCCGGGCTTTGGGTGCTCGAGAAATCGAAGGATTACGGGAAAACCTGGTCCCCCTGGCAATACTTTTCGGACACCGCCAGCGATTGTGTGACTTACTTCGGCGTGGACAGCCAGAAACCCATCACTAGGGACGACAGCGTGATCTGCACCACGGAGTATTCGCAGATCGTTCCTCTGGAAGGCGGCGAGATACCGATTTCGATTTTGAACAACCGCCCTTCCGCCAAACACTACTTCAATTCGACTCTCTTGCAAGAATGGACGAGGGCGACGAACGTCAGGTTTCGCTTCTTGAGGACGAAGAACCTGCTGGGGCACCTGATGTCGTTGGTCAGAGAAGATCCAACCGTGACCAGAAGAGTAAGCGTGTCTCTGTTGTTGAATATCTCGGCAAACGAAACACTCGGGTTTTATATCCTCCACGGAGGCAATATATTTAACAGACAGAAAATAATTTAGATAGACGTGGAGACTCGATCACTCGAGTGACTCCAAAGTGACTCCGACACTCTGTAACAGATCGAGGATTCTCGTCTAATAAATAAACGATTAAATTTGTTTATTCGACCGTGTTTCAGTACTTTTACTCGATCAAAGACATCAGTATCGGCGGTCGTTGTATGTGCAACGGGCACGCGGACACGTGCGACGTACTGGACCCGAAGTTGCCGACGAAACTGTTCTGCAGATGCCAGCACAACACTTGCGGGCCCCAGTGCGCGACTTGTTGCAAAGGTTTCGAACAGAAGAAGTGGCGGCAGTCCACGGCGGTAAAGAAGTTTACGTGCGAACGTAAGAAACAGTATACCTATATCATCCGTACATATAGTTTCCTCTTAAAACTTTCAACGTTTATACTTGGTCAGCTTGCAACTGTTTCGGCCACTCGGACGAGTGCAAATACGATCCAGAGATCGACGAGAAGCACTTGTCTCTGGATATTTACGGGAACTACGAGGGCGGCGGCGTCTGTCAGAATTGCCGGGACAACACGGAAGGAGTGAACTGCAATCGGTGCAAGTCGCGTTTCTACAGACCGCGCGGCATGCCTCTCAACGCGACCGATGTCTGTCAACGTAAGATCTCACCCGATAACTACGATAATCCGCTTTAGCTTCGAACCGTACGGATCGAAACATCGATTTATCGTTACTCGACAGCCTGCAACTGCGACAATTTTTACTCGACCGGGAATTGCGCTGACGTGACGGGCAAATGCGAGTGCCGAAAGGAATACAGCCCGCCCGACTGCGACAGTTGCAACGACGGATACTTTGGATATCCGAAGTGCGTGCCTTGCCAGTGTCACCTGAAAGGAACGGACGGAGACTACTGCGAGGCGATCGACGGTTCCTGCCCCTGCAAACCAAATTACGCTGGCCATTATTGCAACCTCTGCGCGGAAGGCTATTACAATTTTCCGGACTGTTTGCGTAAGTAATATTTTCACCAGTAAATGTTTCTCGTTATACGATTACTCTTCCGATGGACTACTATGTATACGTGATTTCCAGCTTGCAGATGCAATCCACAGGGTTCCTTGAACGACATCTGCGACGTGGTCTCCGGTAACTGCACGTGTGAGAACAATTACGGTGGCAGGACGTGCGACATTTGCGAGGACGGTTACTTCAATTATCCCGTCTGTAAATGTACGTATTCGACGAATCAACACGTTGCCAGATTAATACTATTATTTCTACTGTGATCAAACTTTCTTCTCGGGCTATTGGAAGCTACGTAATCAAACATTTATCGCGATATTTATTCTTGTAACTCCGTCCGAGTTTTTCATTCGAATTCATCTGCATCGACAGTTACATTCAGAATGAATCTTTTTAGTTGTTCTATGAAAAGCTTCAGCGAAGAGTGTCGAGATATCCGTCGGAGTATCCCGATGAATAGTTATTTTAATGAAAATAACAGCGATTCGTTGTCACCTCAGATTGCAACTGCGACACGCGCGGAACTCAGCCGGAGATTTGCGATAAATCGGTCGGTGCCTGTCTTTGTAAAGAAGGATACGGGGGCCTCAGGTGCGATCAGTGCATCAGTGGATATTACGGATATCCGAATTGCAGGCCTTGCAATTGTAGCTCGGTAGGATCGTCCACCGTTAGCTGCGACGCCACAGGAAAATGCTCCTGCCTCACGAATTTCGCCGGGAAGACTTGCGACCAATGCAGTCCTGGATATTACATGTACCCGGAATGCACAGGTACTTTAAATATAATTACGCCTCAAGTAACCGTAGGAGTCTAAACCGTAGCGAGCCTAATTATCGTTTAATTATCGTAGCCTGCGACTGCGACAGCCACGGGTCCATCGGCGCTTCTTGCGACGCGGAGGGTAAATGCCAGTGTCGAGAGAATTTCGACGGCGTCAGATGCGGTCAATGCAAGGAGGGCTTTTACAATTTCCCCACCTGCGAGGGATGCAACTGCGACCCAGCAGGTGTACTCGAGACCTTTCAGGGATGCGGCTCTCTGCCCGCTGGCGAGCTCTGTCAGTGCAAGGATCGGGTCGAAGGAAGGATATGTAACGAATGCAAGCCGCTCTATTGGAATTTGCAACCTTACAATCCTCAGGGCTGCGAAGGTGAGAGAGCTCAATGGAAAATACATTGTATTCTTTCTCTATTTTCTTCTTTTTTTTTCTTCTTTGTTAAGATTGCCACTGCAACATACCTGGCGTTATTGGAAATATCGGCGAGTGCGATACAAAGAACGGTCAGTGCATCTGCAAGCCCGGAGTGATGGGCAGGAGTTGCGACCAGTGCGTAGATGGAACGTACAATCTGCAGGAGAGCAATTTCTTCGGGTGCACAGGTACGTACAATTCGCATCCCATAAATATTCACACCCTCTATGTCCGACTAGTGTGACTAAATTAAATAAATCTTACGATTGGTCGCCCTTCGATCAGATTGCGCCTGCGACATCGGTGGATCCGTCAGCTCGATATGCGACAAACAGACAGGCCAGTGCCAATGCCAGCCACGAGTCACCGGGCTTACCTGCAGAGAGCCACTGAAGGCTCACTACTTCCCCACGCTTCATCAATTCCAATACGAAGCGGAAGACGGTAGAACGCCCAGCAGCAGCCCTGTTCGTTACGGTTTCACCGAGGAGCTCTTTCCGGGGTACAGTTGGAAGGGATACGCGGTGTTCTCCGCCCTTCAAGACGAGATCATCTTGCCCGTTTATATCCAGAAGTCGTCCCTTTACCGAATGGTTCTGAGATACGTGAACCCGAACAACGAACCGATACTTGGCACCATCACCATCACTCCCGACAATCCATCGGGCGTGGAGCAGTACTTCAAAGTGAACTTCAAGCCAACGGTCAAACCATCGTTCGTGACCGTCGCTGGGGCCCACGGTAACCATCCCTCGCCTATGGTGATGGATCCAGGCCGTTGGTTCTTCAGGATCGCTACAAAGAAGAGCCTCTTCCTCGATTATTTCGTGCTGCTTCCATCCGAGTACTACGAGGCGTCTATTTTAACACAGGACGTGAACATACCGTGCGAGGTTGGGTACAAAGGACTCTGTCGCCACTACGGCTATCCGGACTTGACCAGATTCGACTCCGTTCTCGGGGCTGGTGGATTTTTGAACGAGAACGACGTCAGAATCCCTCTGACGGAATATTTCACGGAAAGAGACATTCTTCGAGAGATCGACAGGGAAGAGGTACCATTGATCAACGATAAACAAGAGGAGATACATTTCGATTTAAGAGTCTCGAAGCCGGGCCCGCACGTGCTGTTGGTGACGTACGTTACGCCGAAGGACGAGACCGTGACGTCTACGCTTCTTATAGAGGCGAACACCGTCGGCAAAGGAAAAGCTACTCTGTACCCATGCAAATATACGAGCATCTGCAGACAGGTCGTAACCGACACCTACGGCAGAGTGGCTGCCATGAACTTCCCTTCGAATTACGTCAGTTTAATCTTGACGGGCGAGCCCGTGTCCAACGTCGCCATCGACTCCGTCGTGGCAATCCCCTCGCATCAGTGGTCTCTGGATTACGTGAAGCCTAAATCCATCTGCGTTAAAAAAGACGGCGTTTGCGTGAAAGGCCAGTTCCCCGGAGCCGCCGATGCCAAAAAGATCGAGTTCGAGAGCGTCGGTACCGTCCCGGAATCCACGAACAGACCTATCGGTATATACGACAACGCCACCAAGCTGATCTACCTGGACGACAAGAACACGATGGTCGACATCCACGCTAAAGTCTTCCAACCGGGAGACTACACGTTCGTCGTTCAATATTATCAACCAGATTACCCGGAGTACGAGCTGGACGTTCTGGTGCAGAACGGAAAGTTCTACGAGGCGAAGATATCCGTTCCCCACTGCCCCAGCAACAGCGGTTGCCGCAGCGTCGTGAGGCAAATCGACGGGAACATCGGGTTCCAGCTGATCGAGAACTTCGTGATAACCTTCAAGGAGAGCACCGAGAACGGGATCTGGCTGGATTACATGCTGGTAGTCCCTAGCGAACAGTACAACGAGAAAATCCTCAAGAAGATTCAAGTAGACCAGACGAAGGAGTTCATTAAGAAGTGCGGGTACAATCACTTCCACATCAACATCACCAAGGAGGGATTCTGTCGCGATTCGATTTTCTCGCTAACGGCGAACTACAACAACCGCGCTCTGCCGTGCAACTGCGACATAGACGGCACCAGAAGTTTCGAGTGCGAGAAGTTCGGCGGACAGTGCCCGTGCAAGCCCAACATCATAGGCAGACGATGCGAAATCTGCAAGACCGGGTTCTACGGGTTCCCCAATTGCAGGCCGTGCAGTTGCCCCAGCACCGCCCTTTGCGAGCCGGAAACAGGAGCGTGTATCTGCCCGTCGAGGGTCACGGGCGAACGATGCGATCAGTGCGAAGTAGGAACGTACGGGTTCCACCCGATAATCGGCTGCGAGGAGTGCAACTGCTCCCCCGTCGGCGTCGTCGACGGCGACATGCAGTGCGATCTTCTGACCGGCAGTTGCAGGTGCAAGGAAAACGTGGTCGGTAGGCAATGCGAAAAGTGTCGGTCCGGGTACTCGCAGTTCCCGCATTGCGAGGCGTGCGACTGCGACGTAAGGGGCACGACCGCCGACATTTGCGACCAGTACACCGCCGAGTGTTACTGCAAACCGAACGTCCAAGGTTCTGCTTGCGACGTTTGTAAAGAGGGCACCTTCAATATCCAAGAGAGGAACGAGGACGGCTGCACCAAGTGCTTCTGCTTCGGCAAGACCACCAGATGCGTGTCCGCGAACCTCTACAGGACCCACGTGTTCGACATGACCGGCTGGGGCCTCGCCGTGTCGGCCGAGAAGGGCGCGAACTTGATGTCCTTGACGACGTACCCGCAAGAGCTGAACGAGACCACCGTCGCGACCAGTCTAACCGGCAACGACACTTCCGGGGAGGTTGTTTACTTCTCAGCGCCGGACGCTTACCTGGGAAAGAAATTAACGTCCTACGGGGGTCACCTAAATTACACCGTTCACTACAGCACGGGACTTTTCGGTAACGCGGTCAGCGCGGCTGACGTGATCCTTCAAGGTTACGACACGACGTTGTTCTACTACGCCGACGAGCAGCCCCCGTCGTTCACGATATTTCAGGCGTCCCTGGAATTGATCGAGTCGAACTTCATCACTCACAATCGACTCAGCGCTACCAGGGAACAACTCATGGTGGTTCTCGAGAATCTTCGGGGCATACATATCCGAGCGACTTACTGGAACCCCAGTATCCAGGCATCCTTGTCCTACGTGCTTCTGGACGTGACCACCGAGTTTTATTCGGCCCAGTACAACGTTCCTGCTGGCAGCGTCGAACAATGCCAGTGCCCACCAAATTACCAAGGACTCTCTTGCGAAGAATGCGCGCCGGGCTACTATAGGGTGCAGTCCGGTCCTCACGGAGGATGCGTTCGTTGCGAGTGCAACGGCCACGCTGATACTTGCGACGTCAACACCGGAATATGCTTGGTAAATCTAAATACGTGTACAGAAAGTATCGTAGAAACGTTGTATGTATTTTGGTTGTTTATATTTTATAGCGGCATGGGCATTTTCTGCCGTACCCTGTATAACTTTTCACTCTTGTAACACAAAAGATTCGTCGGGACCAGACAACGCAATCACCTTTAGTCAAGCTTACATTTAATTACGTAAAGTGATCAACACAAAGCGTTCAATATATTTTTACACGCGAACGTTAATTTCATTTCGATTCCCGCGATAACTAACTATCCCGGTAACCCGGAATCGTCGATAAATTTCTAAGAAAAATCTTTCGATCGCAGAATTGCAAAGACGGGACCACGGGCGATCACTGCGAGCTCTGCCAGGAAGGCTATTACGGTAACGCCACCGGCGGAACCCCAACGGATTGTCTGATCTGCGCCTGCCCGCTACCCGTTCCCTCGAACAACTTCGCCACCGGTTGCGACGTGAACGAAGAAGGTAACAAGATAAGCTGCGACTGCCTTCCGGGCTACTACGGGGCCCGCTGCGAGGTCTGCGCTTCCGGTTACTACGGGAACCCGGAGGCGTACGACGATTATTGCAAACCCTGCGAGTGTTCCGGGAACATCGACACGAATCAAGTCGGCTCCTGCGACTCGATAACGGGCGAGTGTTTGTCGTGTTTGAACAACACGTACGGAACGGCCTGCAACATCTGCGCGCCCGGGTTCTTCGGGGACGCCGTCGAGAGAAAGGATTGCCGGAGCTGCGTGTGCGAGGAGTGCGGGATGGAGCACTGCGACAGCTACACCGGCAAGTGCTTCTGTCGCGAGAACGTCGTCGGGGACAGATGCGACCGTTGCGAAGACGACCACTACGGTTACGATAGTTGCGACGGGTGCAAGGCTTGCGATTGCGAGGTGGCATCCGAGAGCAGCCAGTGCGACGAGAACACGGGCCAGTGCAAATGCAGGCCTGGCGTCACTGGACGCAGATGCGACCAGTGCGTTCCGGGATACTGGAATTACGGACCCGGAGGATGCACCTCGTGCGGGTGCAATACCGGGTACTCGGTCGGGGTGTCCTGCAACACCACTACCGGCCAGTGTACGTGTTTACCAGGTGTTGTAGGGGAGAAATGCGACCATTGTCCGTACAGGCACGTCCTGATTCCGGGGCAAGGATGCTTCGCCTGCGACTCGTGTCACGGAGACTTGTTGGACGTCACCGACGACCTGTCCAATCTGTTGGACCCTGTATTCAGGGAGTACAGTTCAGTTGCCGAGAGCTACTTCACCACTCAACGGCTCAAGTTCATCAACGACACGGCGAACGATCTGTATCCACAGGTAATACTCCTCGATCCCAGCCGTGTGAACTTTCTGCCCCTCCAACAAGAAGTGAAGAGGCTGGAGTCGGAGGTTTCGAACCAGAAACGCGAGATCGATTTCACCGCGGAGGACAGCGTGAACTGGAAGTTCGCGGCCGAGAACACGTTGAAGAACATGAATTACCTGGAGTCGGACGTGATCGAGGAGATCGACTTCGCGAGGTCTACCGTCTCCGAGGTGGAGTCCTTGGCGCTGAACATCGACGTGGATAACGGCGGTAAGGTGGACAGCGCGTTGAAAGAGGCTACGGAGATCCTGAAGAGGATCCAGGACGTGTCGTTCGTAAAGTTCCGCGATCGCGCGACGGACCAGGCCGACACGGCCAACATCCTCGTGTCGAGCATGTTCGAGTACAACGCGCCGGTGGACAATTTGCTGGCGATCGCCGGAGATTTGGGCAAGAAGATCCGAAACGTGACCGGCAAGATGGACGATCTCGAGGAGATCGTCTGGAACGCACAGGAATTGGCGAGCAAGGTCGACAGGTTGAACCAAGAGAACAGAATCGCCGCGGACACGGGAAATTTCGACGTGGTGAAGAATGCCACCGGCGAAGCGGAGGAGGACACGTTGGCAGGCGAGGAGCTGAACAAAAACGCCACCGAGTGCATCGAGATAGCGAGCCGGAACGTCGCGGCCCTCACCAGAGACGCGATGGACGAATCCATGGATACGTTGAACGCGACGATCATCGAGAACGATTTAATGCTGGTGGAGCTGGTCGAACCGGTTCAAAACGCGCGCGACCACGCGGAGTATCTCTACAATCGTTCCTTAGATTTGGACGACCTGCTGACGGACACGAGAAACACGGACGCCGTGAAAGCGGTTTCCGCTTACAGAAACATCGGAACGGCCATCGAGGAAGCCCACGAAGCAGCAGCCGACGCCATCGACGCCGCCAACAACGCGACCGGTTTGTCCGACGGGATCAAGCAGAGGATGCTCGACTCGCGAAACGCGTCTCTGCGTTTACTGGGATCCGCCAGGGACACCTCGGAGAAGACCAGAGGGAAACCCGAGGAGGACCTGCGGAACGCTCGAATGGACGCCACCTCGATTTTCGATCAAAACAAGCGCAACAAGGACCTCTTGGACAACGTCGACAAGATCCTTTCCGGTATCCCGCCGCCCACTTCGACGATCGCTCAGGCCGCCATGGACCAGGTCGTAAACGTCGGAGAGAGTATCGAGCGGTCCGTAGACGATATGAACAGGGTCGTTAACGAGATACCGGCGGACCTTAAGAAGACGAAACAGCTGTCGAAGAACATTTCGGAATTCATGCGCGACGTGTCCCAGGCACAGAGACAGCTCGACATCGTCGACGGGCACGTTCCCCGTATCGCCGCGATGTTGAACGGTTTGAACGACAACCAGAGAGCGATCGACGCGCAAGGGAACGACCTTCACGGCAAGATCGAAACGTTGAAGAGTAAAATCGCGAACGCGAGAGAATTGGCGGATCGTTTCGAGACCGGTCTGACGTTCTATAGAAACACCACGCTCGAGTTGAAGAATCCTGAAAGTCTTCCTCTGTTGGCTACCTCTACCAAAGTCTCTCTGTATTTCAGAACGAATAAAACCAACGGTTTCCTGTTGTACCTCGGGAACGAGGAGAACGCGAAATTGCCGTGGTCGAAGACTCGCGACTTCATGGCTCTCTTGATAGAGAGCGGATATCCGGTGCTGATCATCGACCTGGGCTCCGGGCCCGAGAAGATCATCAACCCGAAGTTCGTGTCCGACAACGTATGGCGACAGATAATCGTCGATAGAACGGGGAAGAACGTGAAGCTGATTATCCGCGAAGACATCGGCGAGGGCAAGGATCGTCTCTACGAAAAGGGACACGTGTTGCCGGGCTCGTACTCGATATTCGACGTCGACCAAGAGCATTCGAAGCTGTTCGTAGGCGGCTACCCTTCTTCGTTCAACATGCAAAACGCCGTGACCGCGTCCTCGTTCGAGGGCGAAATGGAAGAGCTAGCGATCGGCGAGATACCGGTTTCGTTCTGGAACTTCGTAGATGGGGAGAACAATCAGAAGGAGGCGCTCGAAAGGGACAAACTGGTGAACTTCCAACCGAGCACCGGATACAGATTCGACAGGCACGGGTACGCTATCCTCAGCAAGAGGAACTTGAAGATATCCCCGGACAGCAAGAAGTTCAGTATCAAGCTCAACTTCAAGACGTTCGCGGAGAACGGGCTGATATACTTGATGGGAAAAGGCAAGCAGTTCCTCTCTCTGGAAACGAGGAACGGTCATGTACTCTATCAGTACGATCTCGGCGACGGAGAAACGAGCCTGAGATCTTCGGGCAAGTATAACGACGGGAACTGGCATAATCTGGAGGCTCTTAGGTTCGAGAAAATGGGCGTTTTGAAGGTCGACGGTGTCGACCTGGTAAACAGCAAGGCTGCGGCTGGAAACAGCAAGAACTTGGTGTCCTCCGATCACATCTACTTTGGTGGGTACCCGCCGAATGCCAAGCATCCTTACGGTCCTGTGACCAACGAAGGCTTCGAAGGTTGCATCGATCAAGTGGTTATCCTAGACACGGTGGTCGATTTGACTCGCAACATTCAAGCGTTCGGAGTCATTCCTGGCTGCCCAGCGAGGGTAAGATTTTCAATTAACGCACTGTTGACCGGTCGCGAGTACTTCCGTTATCTATTTCAATTTATGAAACTCAGAACGATATAGAATACTAGCTGTCCCTGTGATGAAATCTCCGTGAAATTTCTGTGTAAAATTACCGGTCAACAATGTATCGATTCCGTCTCACATTCCGTTTTCAAATATCGCCGATAGTTGCAAGAATTGAACGAAACTGTATTTATCCCTTAGTTCGCCAGTCTGGTCTCCTTCGAAGAGGGTACACCCGGTTACGTGAAATGGCCGAACGTTTCCGTATCGGACACCCTCCAAGTGAACCTCAAGTTCAAGACTCTAGCGAGCGACGGTCTAATTTTCTACATAACCGATCACGACACAGGCGCGGTTAGTTTTCTGTCGCTGATCGACGGTATACTGGTCTTCGACAGCCAGGGCAAAGAATTGAAGACGAGCCTGTCCGGCATCAAGTTCAACGACAACGAGTGGCACGTGGTTACGGCCACCCACACGATAGACTCTTTGAAACTCGACATCGACGATACCAAAAATTACAATACCGACTTCGAACCGCAACCGTTCTTCGTACCTAACGGCAGCATGTACATCGGTGGACTGCCAGCTACATTCGGCATCCTCCAAACCGGCATGATGACTCCGTTCGTTGGTTGCATCGGTGACGCGACGCTCAACGGCGCCATCATCAACTTCGCCAACACCACTGATAGACCTCACGCTTTCCTGGGAAAATGCAAGAGTGGAGATCTATCCTGTACGTGGACTTGAATTTTTTATTAGGTCGTCCCGCAAGTTCATGCTGCAGACTGTCCCGATATTTAATTAGAAAATATATATGAGTATATATAGTAGTATATATATATATATATATATTATAAAATGAGATTACCTTTTTCTTTATAACACTTAAGGGTATGTTTCGCATATTAATTCGACTAGCAGAAGTATAAGTGGCATGAACTTTTAGCACGACCTAATATTATAAAAACGATAGGATAACAAACTTAGACAACGTGCGACTAGCGCTTTTCAACCCCGAATAATTCTAGTAAACGTTTGTTTACTAGAAATAGTAGACTAGTAGTAGAATAGTAGAATAGTAGAATAGTAGAATTCTAGTAGACGATTATTGCGTCATTGCGTGGATTTCTCCGTAAAATAGAATCCGAACAAGATGAACTGGTAGCTCAAGGTCTTTGCATGAAATACGCGAGCGATAGTCTTGGGCAGCTAGTTGACTTTGTTCTCATCATTACTTACGCATTATTACTCGTGAACGACATCGACGATTTTTATTGTACGCAGCTATACCATCGGTAACCGAACCGGAACCGGATGTATTACCGCCGTTGCTACCAACGGAGAGTCTAGACGACAATGTCGAGATATCCACCCATATAAGTAAGTACACTGATTAATAACATAATTAGTAGCAATGTTATTGCCCGTATCTGGCTAGAACAATCTAATGTTAATCTATAATCTCGCCATTTCGCTAGATGTCGTAGACGTTGATTTGGAAAAAGGAACAGATGATGAAGAACCTCGTAACACAGGGGGTCGCGGTGATTATAACGAAGAATTTACTACGACCACCGAGCCTACGTCTACCCAAAGACCAACGCCAGTCCACGTGGATCAGTGCCGATTGCCTTACTACCCGGCGGATGATCCTGACTTGGATAACGCTTGGAGATTCGGTACGATGCGTCGACGATTATCGTCCAATCCATATCGTTGCGACAAACTAAGGAAGGAATTCTGAAAATTCATTATGTTTCCAGGCACCGCGAGAAACAGCAGATTGGAGTACAGATCTTTGAACGGCAGATACAAGAACGACTACGACTTCCAAATTGACGTTAAAACTATGGCTGAAGATGGAATTATATTCTACACTTCGGATCTCGATAATCAGAGTTTAATCGCCGTGTACGTCAGCGGTGGAAAGGTACGCCGAGAACAGTTTCTTTTTTATTCGCATCCGATGTAAACGGATAACAATATATTTTTTGTTTACTCCTTCAAGCTTCATTATAAATTCGACTGTGGAAGCGGGCCCGCTTTACTGGTCAGCGAAAAAAGGATAAACGACAATCAATGGCATACGGTCATATTCAAGAGAGAGGGAAATTACGGAGAGCTGCTCGTCGACGAAGACTCACGGGTAACAGGATATTCCGAAGGACCCTCGGGAACTATGAACGTGAGCCCGCCGTTCTACGTGGGTGGCGTCCTGCAGGATGCATTCAACAAAGTGTATAATACGATTGTAAGCATTTTTTTACAGTGTAGAATTTAGTACAGATATTACTTTCTTCAAACTACTGACGTCGCTCTAGCATCGCTTGGAAGCTTTGAATAGCGTCGACTATTCCCGATTTCGTATAAAGAGTCTTACGCTGATTTTCAACGAAAAAAATGATGATTCTCGTTTGATTCAGGGTACAAATGAAACGTTCAACGGATGTCTAGGAAACTTTATGGTAAACGGACAGCCAGTTGGTGAACCGATAAACAAAGTAGGCGTGATTCCATGTTCGAAACGGGTGGAACCAGGACTATTTTTCTTCCCAGGCAATGGTAGCAATTTGTTCAGAGCGCGTACGTACTTTATAATGTATATTCGATTTGATATTAAATATTACGCGTAGAGTCTTATGAAAATTTCATTTTTATGCGACATTAGTGGATAGGTTCACAGTCGGCAGAACAGTCGATATCCAAATGGACATCAAGCCACGTTCCGCGTCCGGCCACTTGTTGTCTGTTCATGGAAAAAGGGATTACCTGGTATTGGAGATGATAAACGGAACTGTCAAGTTCCTTGTGAAAACTGCAAAGGGCTCGATAGAAACTTCCGTCGAACCAACAAATACGAATTCCCTGTGCGATGGCAATTGGCACAATATTCGAGGTGAAATACCCCGTTCCCTTACTAAGCTTTCACATTTCTATCCTCAGGAGATCAACATCTATGTGTCGATGGAAGCTTTTCGATTTAAATTAAAATAAATGTTCTCACTTGTTTTATACAGCTGTCAAGCAGAAGAATTCCGTAATTTTGTCAGTGGACCACAAAGCATCCCCGCCAGGTATCGGTGGTAAAAATGTGGCCGGAGTTCTGTCGAAACATCCGATCTTCATCGGTGGTCATCCGATGCTTGGAAAGAGGTTGCGAGGAAGCACCTCGCAAGCACAGTACGTTGGATGTATCACAAATATTCACATCAACATGATACCGATAAGTCTGGGCCCGGAACGTGCGTACGGAAAAGTTATTGCTGGCGTGTGTCCAACGATATAAAAATAAAAGTACACTTATAACGAATTAACGTAGCGTTGCAATTTTTTTTTTTTTTTTTTGGTAAATAATTCTTTAAATCTTTTAAATCTTCTAGACGCCTGAATCGTATACACGAATTATTATGTAACAGAGAAAACTGTTGTTACGATACTTAAAGAATCATTAAGTAATTTTAATTTTGTAAAGTTGAACGATTCCTGTTTTTTTTTTTTTTCTTAATCCTTCTTTTTATATTAATGTATATTTTAGTATTTTTAAGAGTTCAGAGCAATCGAAAGAAAATTGAAATCGTCAGACATCGAACGCTGTATCTCAGGGTTTAGTTATCAATGTAGTAAGCTTTCATGAAAAATATCAAACGTTTACAGCGTTTTGTGAAATACGAAGTTTCGATATATATATACATATATATACATACAAAAACGAAATTTTAAAAGACTGAACGTCGTTATGTATGCATCTTTCATCGTTTATGACGGAGGATAAAACCACGTATGCCTGGTGTATCACATCCATTAACAATTATTTAAGTACAAGAGTAAGCTATTTTACTTCAATTAAAGTTACATAAATTATCAGGTTTTAATGTAAATTTAAAGCTAATTGTTCGGAAGGTATTGTAACGCGCAACCAAAGAAAATTACATTACGTTGAAAGGCATGTTATGAAATATCGCGGAAAAATAATTGCACGATCTTCTCTTAGTAAAAATAAAAACATATATGGAGAAATTGAAACAGAAGTTAATGAAACAATATAAATAAAAATGTGATGCTTACGGAATCACTCTTTTTTATACTTTGAGTTACATCTCATTATAAGTAGAGAAAAGTTTAGTCGTAAAATACGTACAACTTCGAGAACACGTTATAGTGTATCGGGGATGCAATACTCCATATAATTTGTCGTTTAACTTTATTGCATACTTGTTGGTGATACACTCATTACGGAGTTCGAAAATTATGTAACATTATCATATGCAAGTAAAATGAAATAAACTAAAGTATGCATTAAATGACTGACAATACACAAAAATCAGATTAATCATAGTTACTATAATAACTATCAACCTGTGTATAAAATTCCCTTCAATCTTTGAATATGCATAGCTTTCTCGATGCAAACTGCATCGAGTTCTAAGGATGTATAATGTTAAAATATATATTTATATCAACAATATTCTATGCAACTTATTACTATAAGCAATGTTAATTTCCTTCCATACAAACACATTTTACGATAGGAAAAAAATGATTAAAAATGTTATTAACAAAAATAATAACAAGAAAACTTCGATTTGGAATTAAATGAAAAATTATATTCCGAGTAAAAGAATATTTTTAGTATAAAAACAGGATGACATGTAAAATAAAAAAAAAATTAAACATGAAAGTATAAACCAGTTATAACACATAAGCAGGATGTCATATTTACTACAAAAAACTTGTACTTCTCGATGTATCGATGTAGTAAAATAAAAAGCTGAATTACAAAACATCTTGCACCTCATGAAACTACCGTAGTTTGTATTTGTGCAAAGACAAAAAAAAAACTAGAATATCACTATCGTAAGATGAAATGTTTCTCATACACTAATCATTGGTTACTTCCCTTAAATTACACGTCACAAAACCAGTTAAAAAAAAAAAAATTATATTTAAAATACTAAATAAATTCAGGACCACTAGTTTAACCACTAACGAAAGTTAGAAAGTTATTAGTTTAACCGTGAATGAACCAGAAATTTACATCGAACGTACACGTAGTATTTTAATAAATCTTGTAAATTGTGAGTTGGTTTATTCAAATGATCGTTGTATAGCATGCTTATTTCATTGTACGCATTTTGAAATGTTTTATTAAAATCATATAAATAACGTTTAGAAAAGAAGAAGGAATTCCTCTTTCTGACATTCGATACTTATTTTTTAGAACACATTCAGATCTTAATATGTAATAGTAATTACCGTATCAATAATTTCTATCCATTGTTTCTTACATGTCTAAAGTATTACAATAAAAGCTTACAGACTTCTATATATGTATAAAATTTCCTGAAATAGTTGATAAATAGTTGTTTCGTCAAATATCGTCGAACAAAGAATCAAATTTATAGAAATGTACATATAGATTCGTTTATGACAACTAAAAACACTTCCCTATTTATCACGCAATTTCAGGAACTTTCTCAATGAAATAGTATATCACAGTGTAACGATCCAGACATTCAATTAGATTTTTGTATGTGGCAATTGCGTCTGTACAATTGTTTATCACAAAAGGCATATGTTGTTTGTCCATTTCAATACTTTTGAAAAGATATCTGGCATTATAAATGCACGATATATTATACAAATATCTCGGTATCTGTACATAGTAAGTACAAAGATATTTCATACTCCGCGAAGATTAATCATGATGAATGTAACAAACAACAAAATAGATGGACATCGAAATATCTTGGCATAGTATCGATATAAATTACTCGATACCGTGTGCGAAAATCATAACTAACCCAGGTTCGACCATCATATCTTCTGGCATGTGTGTATTATCGCAATAAAGAACTAATACTGCTTGTTTGCCAGGAACTCGTTTACAAACATAATTGTCATATTGCCGTCTAGAGTTCTGTCTGGTTTCAAGAGAATTTAAGCCTGGAGGCCATTTTCTTTCATGACAATTCTCCATTAATTCATCTATTACATGGGGTGGGCAATTATACTCGGACAAAGTCCTCTTTATCAGCGTCTGTAATATCGTGTTTCGTTATTTACTAGAACTGGTTAATATCTATCGATAAGTAATTCGGAGCGCAATGTACCTGTAACAATTCATCCGGCGTGGAAATCATTCCTCCCCATCTCGTTACTCTCGCTCGAGGAAGGGTAGCAGACCATCTTACAACTTCGTCCCTCTCCATCTGATCGGCAATGGCCCGCATCGCGGGATTCGAAACTCTCAATGCCCTCATAAAATCTTTCAGAAGATGTATTTCCCTCTTGTGTTCGTTTATTTGAAGTTGTTGTTCGCCTAATTCGCGTTTCATATCGGCGAGCTTTTGTTGCTGCGATTGAATGATATTTCTGAGTTCCCTCACGCAGTTGTGATCTTTCAACTCGTTCTTAGGGATAATAAGACTACATCCTTGCTCGCAAAGCATTGGTCTTTTAGGATTGTATTCGCACTGCTCCAAATGCGATACCAGACTATCAAGTTTAACTACAACTTGACATCCATACATTATATTATCACAACTAATACAAAGGCGAGCCAGTAGATTTCGAAGAATCCTTGGAACTGCTCTGAGTTGAGCGGATGTAATGGACGTGCGATCCAAGGGACACGTCGGTTGTCTGTTTATCCATTCGTTAATGCATGTACGACAAAAAGCGTGCTCACATACAGGTGCCTGCAACATATTGCTCACCTACCAGTCTTTAAACCAAACCAAACATTTTACAAAACTTTTATTATCATACTTAATGATACACAACAAACATGCATGAATACCCTGTACAAGTCAGACGTATGAAGAAAAAAATGATTTGTTACCATTACACGATAAAGAGAACAAGAGGAACGATATTTACGTAGATTTTGACAGAACGAACATTAGAAAAATTCTAGCGATTGCCTGACGTTACGAAATCGATACAAAATTCTAACGAATGTTTCCTACGAAATAATTCAGGAGATTCGGTGGAACGAATAGAAAGGACTGCTGGTGTAATTTCGAAATTATTTACCGTTCATCAATAAAAATGGAACATTATTGCGAAGAAAGGTGAAAAAGTGAGGTTAATTTCGTGTAAATGCACGAAACTGGTTCAATTGAAAACGATCAGAACGTTAACGAACGAAACAGAAAATAATACCTGGACTGGATCTTCCAGAACGCCAGAGCATATCGGACAAACTAGTTCCTCATCAACTTCGCCCTGAAATCGGTTCACATCGAACCCCATAATGCGTGCTCGCGACAAATCACTCGTCCTCGTACGCGGCGACGAGTCTTTCCTACGAGACACTGTGGATCCAGAATCAGAAATTCGATGGCGTTCGACGTGAAAGCTCGTGAATTATACCGTTACTTTCCACGAGTAGCATGCGACACGACGATAGTCGATTCGCGTAAATATATCAAAACTTTGCGGTTTTGTTCGATCGAAATTCAACGAGTTTATCATGCACGATTACTCGTTATTTGAAATAATCGCAGCGCCCACCGGATTAAGCCTTTTATGCGGTCTCATGGCCTAAATTTTTGTTGCCTCTTATGCTGTGCATCGACCACGAGTGTCGGCAGGTGTGTAACGTTATCTTATTGTGTCGAAGCTGGATAATGTTCAGTTACCGACGCAACGTTAATTATTTACATGTAACGCGATAACTTATCGGTTATATTTGATTTTATTATTATTAATGATTGCAACTGACAGAATTGTAGAGCCGAGGATCCACGGGCTCGAAAAGGATAGCGCCGAGAAGTGCCATCTGATAAAATAGATTTCTTCTTACTTGGAGCTTTTTAGCTTTCATTGTAGCATCGGTTTGCATAACCCTTACTGTGCTGTACATGGCGGATGATTTTTAGTTAATACACAAGTACAATATCATTATCGATACTTAACATTTTCAACCCTCGATGCGTAGCAATTGTATACGAAGTTTATGGATTCTTTATTATTCTACATATTTACCGGGCTATGTTGTACGCTTATCTTCAAATGAGACGTTTTAATAAGATTCATCAATCTGAAAAATTGGTGAAACCGGAAAGAAAAGATTAAAATACGTTTTATAAGCAAAATATTGTTAAAATTTCATAGAATTGCGAAGTATTCTATTTTTTCTTTTTGTATATTGAATTGCTTCCATTGTCCGTAACAATAATGATTTACTAGTCTTGATGATACTTGATCGATACTTTAGTGTTTCAATTGTACAGAAGACAGATTATCAAGAAATCGTTGTACTCTTTCTGATAGCACGTTGTATCATCTTCATTGACACCGATTACAAATACAAATCACTTTATCTTTCGTGACGATCGCGATCGTGCACATTTTGTTGGACATCGTCCTCGGCTTCGCCATTGTTTAGACTTCGCATAAGTAGGCGAGGGTCGCGAACGGTCTCGGTCCGTAAAATTCAATTGATCGTTCGCGAAACAATAAATCGGGATGTATGGACGACCGTACACGCGAAACTAAGCGCAAAATGTGCCACAAGGGATACGTTAGTTCGAGTTTACCAAATTATTTATAATAGAACGATGTGAATCAAGTTCGACTAGATCGAAATCCGATAAATCTCTCCGGAATTAATTGTGAGCTAGCAAGTTTCGATTGATAAGACGCGATAATCTTAAAATGATATCAAAATTGGAAAAGGGGATCAGTACTCGTTTGAACGTTACACGGACAGGTTGTCTTTAATAATTTCCACGAGATCGCGAACAGAATGAAAACTTCTACCAACGAGATACAAGGTACGCGATTATCTATTTCGATATAAAATATTTTTCCGCACGAATCGAACCGTTGGCTACAATAGTTACGTTTTATAAACCGAAGACCTATGGAATGTCAGTTATATACAGTTTTTTTGGAAATTGCTCGTACGAATACATTCTACACCCACTGTACATACACAGGGTGTCCCAAAAATGTTGCAACTCATTGAAAGGGGTGGTTCGGGAGATGATTTGAAACAACTTTTTCCTTAGCGAAAATGTTGTCCAAGGCTTCGTTAAGGAGATATTAAGCGAAAACTTCGACCAATCAGAGTGCTAGTATGCCGGTTGAGCGTAAGCTACGCGCTAGGCGGCCGCACTCATACGCTACTGCGGGTGCTCCAACGGTATATGCGCGTTCTGATTGGTCAGTGTTTCTCGTTAATATCTTCTCAACGAAGCCTCGGACAACATTTTCGCTAAGGAAAAAGTTGTTTCAAATCACCTCCTGAACCACCTCTTTCAAGGTGTTACAACATTTTTGGGACATCCTGTATAGTAATTGTGTCTCCCATACCCAAGAATAAGGAGCCAAACGACAACGCGAATCGTAGGGTACGGGATTGGTCGTGCAGGTAAAGCGGTCGACTGTGGATCCGAGGATCGTGGGTTCGAATCTCCGTGTCCAATTTTTCGTTTGGACTCTTACAATTACGATTATTTAATCGCAAATGCTAGTTATGATTTCAAGTGTCGGTATTTTAAACAACAGTACAAAAATACGCGAAAAATGCCCGTCTCTCATCCAGTCTATTAGAGCGTCAACATTTGTCTTGATTATCGAACCGCGTTTATCGAGAGCTTTAACGAGATATTCGGCAGGGTGACAAAAGTCAAATTGTCGAATAAACCCCATTCAGCTCGACGGCTGATTGGAACGTGACCCAATTTGAAAGCAAAAATGTAACTTAAACTGAACAAATTAACATAACTGACACGATCCTCGTTAATTAGAAAGATATTCCTTTCTTTTTATTACATGTACAAACAAACGAAGGTCGTTCGCGTGTTGAGTTATCGTCGTTGTCTCGAAGAATATGATCGTCGAGATGAAAACACGTACCGTTCAGCAGAAGTTAATCGCGGTGACGCAAAACCAACTTTGCGAAGATTTACATCGTTTCTATCGTTGATATGCACGATCAAATTATTCGAATCAACGTGAAAATATTAAAAATTAAATACCGATAGAATCGCGAGAATAATAGAATAAACGTTGTAATTAAGTTACACGGAAATGGATCGAACCTTTGCTCTAACGCTGATACGTGAATATTTTTAGATCACCCGGACAATGAAACTGACACGGAGGAGAATCAGAAGGCAAGTATCGAACGATTGTTAATCGATAGCGAGAAATGATGCAGGAAGAAAAATATTATCGTGTGTAACGTTTCGTTAGCAACAAATGGTATGATTTCCATGGTGTACGATTGTAAATGACTTCCCGATAACACTATAGAAAACTCTACTCTGTTCGTGCCGTAAAATGTCCGATACACCTTCAATGAAATATCAATCAATGATAAGAATAGTGGATTTAGAGATATTGGTAAATAAACTTGTTCGGTGTCGCGCTCACGCCTCCGCAAAACGAACCAGTTTTACGAAACAATGTCATGGCTCCTCGACCAGAAATCGACATCGGATTTCACTTTGTTTTCGCATGAAAATATTCGCTACGATATGTAGGGCAGCTTTTACTTTTACGAATCGAAATAAAAATTGCTTCAACTTCGATCTACGCTCAGGTCTCTTATCTCCTTATACCCCGATGAATATTCTATATCGTTTCTTGTCGAATCGTCGAAAGAGAAATAGTTCCGTGTTATCCCTTATCGCCGGTTATCGTCGCATAATAATCCTTACGATTACTTGTTATTTATTATCGCAGATTAATCGTGCAATTATTACTTTTAATGAAAAGGAGACAAATCTAATATCCATTTATCCAGAGAAGTCTTTAATATATCTAATTACGAGGATGCGTACATCACACGTTCCCGAGAGGTAGAGAGCTTCAATGTTTATGATATCGTATCAGCGGAACTTCCGATACGAACAATGCTGGTATACGATGAATATTTTATAGCAATTGTTCGTTCTTCCTACGCCGTGAAATTCATTTTATAGAAAAGCTAAAGTATTAGCTATTTATCCAAGTTTCTTTTGAGGTTAAAAGGAGTAGTTTTAGAGTCCGATCCTATAAGAATGGTGCTAGATTGAATCGTAGGATAGAGATATCGTATATCTTTCTCTTTCTTAGAAGCAGATCTTTTCTACGTATACAATCGTCTAAGACTTATATAATACGTTATATCGAGTGAAAAAAATATCGTTTCACTTGTATAAATACGCGAAACGTGTCCGTAAGGAACACAATGTCCTTTCAGAGCGTATAAGTATCTACTTAGTTCTTTACTTTAACACGTTCACGCCGGCGCTGCTACTTGTGTTTCTCGGCATGGGGCGGCGATGGTGTTACACGCCATCTGATAGACACGCGACCGTGAGCCACCGGTGGTACACGCCGGCGTGAACGTGTTAAACAAAAACAAGAATATATTTAACATAGATAGATAATACATACACTAGTCTTAGCACGTTGCTACGCTGTTCGTGACTGTCTACTGCATTTCGGCTCTCGCCACTTAAGGGGTTTGGAACATCAAAAAATGAAAAAAAAAAACGCTTTAAAAAATTTTTTTTTCATTAATATTTCAGCGATTCTGAACAATTCTACGCAAAGAAAATTGAAGTTGGAGCACTAGAAGTGGTAACAAAAATTTTCTTTACGTATTGTTGTTCAGAATCGCTGAAATATTAATAATAATAAATTTTAAAAAAGTAATTTTTTAGGTTATCCCGAAAGTTTCTTTCGCGAGCTGCACTCAATTATTTTATGTGGTCATGTTTATGTAAATAGACAATCTAATTTCATAGATATTCATGTTGTAACAGTAATGGAGCAAAATGTAATGTACTTGTAAATGTAACATAAAATGTAATTACCTGAATTAAAATGTAACATAAAACATAAAATATTGTGCATGCATTACTTATCAATAAAGCGAAAAAAAACTTTTGGGAGAACCTAATACTTGCAGTTGTACCGTGTCCCCGGGAGCCTAGTGTACTTTCACGTCGTTCCAAATCGAAACGACGTACAATGTACGCGTATATAAGTGTGTACTCACGTAGTCAGTGTTCGTCAGTAGCATCGTCGCGGTCTCGATCACAAGTGCTTGCATATCCGCGGGAACGTGACAACGCAACAAAGTCAACAGTGCAGTTTCCCGTACCAAACGAGACGGACATCGTTAGTTCTACTCGGATATCTCGATCGACCGGTGGACACGCCGCGGTCTCGTTATTTCCGTATATTTCTTGTACGGAAAAATGATCTCGACGATAGTATCGTTCGTGGGTACTCTAGTAATACGTGACGCGCGTTGACAGCGTGGTTCTCGTGTGTCAACCTTTGTTCGGTGTCTAATTTGAATTTCATTGTGATCCGTGCGATAGAAACGAGCGCGCAATGGATGCGAAGAGTGTTGACACGGAAAAGGTAGGGATCCCAGCACGATTATCCTTACTTTATCCCGTACGCAATACGTTCGCGATTACGGAATATTTTTAAAAGAGATCTAATCTACGATAGAGTCGATCGCGGATCGATTGGAATTCGATTGTACGTTGAATTAGAAAGTAGCTGGTTTTTTTTCAGCGATTTGTCAACCTTGTTCGAAACACGCTTCGCTCGCGTGACGTGAAAGGAATTTTTACCTGACGACAACTGATAACGGCTTCTGCATGGCTTCCATATAAGATTTACCGACTCGCGTACACGCCTTGGTGTTTATGTGTGTACATTATAAAGTCCATTTTTAGTAGTGATTGATTGCTGTGTGTATGCGTACAAGGTACCTTACGTAAAATAAATGTCGTAGAAAGCGTTACAGACAGCGGGTCAACCTCCTGTAGCTTTCAGAGCAAGTGTCTCGACTTGAACATTGTGTTACTAAATATTTAAAGTTATGGACATGTTTATCAATCTTTCAATTAACGTTGAAGAATTTACGGTCGAGCCTCTGATAAGAGTGTTTAATGCTTTTCGCACGGCAAGGTATAATCACATGCAATTTTCGTGAGATTGAGCGATAGCTGTTTTACAACCTAATCCTAAACTAAAGTAAAACAGATAGGTGCTGCGGTAGCGTGAGACGAGAAACAAAACACGTTATCACAATATTGGTTGGTCGTGGTCCAATATTAGTTTTAGTTCGCTTCAAAGCAATTCTTAAAGTTAAAATTCGACGATAGATCTTATCAATCAGGGCCGGCGTGACCTTTTGCGGGGTCGGGTTCAAAAATTTTGCATGGGCCTGAATTCACATTAAAATCCTACACTTAACTTTTTCAACGACGAATTATTTATTTATGAATGCTGTTACACATTACACAGGGTGTCCCAAAAATGTTGGAGGTCTATGAAGAAGGTGGTTCGGGAGGTGATTCGAAACAACTTTTTCCTTAGCGAAAATGTTGTCCGAGGCTTCGTTGAGGAGATATTAACGGAAAACACTGACCAATCAGAGCGCGCGTATACCGTTGGAGCGGCCGCGGTAGCGAATGTGCGCGAACGCCTAGCGCGTAGCCACTGCTGGCGCTGAACAGGCATACTCGTGTTCTGATTGGTCAGTGTTTTCCGTTAATATCTCCTCAACGAAGCCTCGGACAACATTTTCGCTAAGGAAAAAATTGTTTCGAATCACCTCCCGAACCACCTTTTTCATAGACCTCCAACATTTTTGGAACACCCTGTATATTGTTTATAAGATGAATATTAGATAATATTATTTTGATGATTTTTGTCACTCCTTGAAACTGAATCATCGCTAATAAAAGAAATGTCTTGCATCTGTTAATGATATTATCATTCCATAAAAAGTTAATCAAAATTTTCGTAGATCAGGGCCGGGTTCCGGCCTACGCGCTGAACCTGCCTTGCGCCGGCCCTGCTATCGATGTACATAATTTTCCCACTTTTTAAATACTTTTTATATACTAATACTATTTCGAAGAAACAAAACTTCGCCAACTCGATAATGAATGCCGATAAACTCGGCTAGAGCCGTTGATGTAAATAATTGTGCGACAACGCAGCCTTCGCATTTTCCAATGAAAAAAAAACAAGTTTTAATCGTCGGCAACGACAACGAAGTTAATAAGGTCAACGCGATCGTGCTACCGACGCACATTTACCGCGGCGGCTTCGTAACTGGAATCGCGCGTAACTCAACTAACCCAATCATTTTCCTTTTCTCTTGAAATTTTCCAGAAGCTGAAGTACCCCAAGTCGGTATTCTTCATCATCGGCAATGAGTTCTGCGAACGGTTCTCGTTTTATGGAATGAGAAGTACGTAGAAAATAAACGCTCGCTATTTCGTATATTATTAGCAACGAGATGACGTTACGCGGAGTTTTCTTAAAAACAATTTATGTTTCAGCCGTGCTGACGCTCTATCTACGGAATTACCTGAATTACAACGACAATACATCTACCGCGATATATCATGTTTTCACGATGTTCGCCTACTTTTTCCCCGTGTTCGGGGCGATACTGGCGGACTCGTTACTTGGAAAATTTCGCACGATCTTCTACTTGAGCATCGTTTACGCCATTGGACAAATTCTCCTCTCCTTAACTGCGGCTCCGCCTATAGGATTACCAAAGAGGTAGGTTGAATCGAGCCCATGAGAACCAGAGTAGCCTATCTACAAAATTAATGGTGCTGAGTTGTAAAGACATATTGGACCTATTTGCCAAAAAAACGTTACAGTTCTATGCTGAGTTCTATTAAATATTAATTATTAATAAAACGAAAGAAACTTTTGGGACAACCTAATATTCTTCATTCGCGATCTCTGCTAATTTTCGAACCAATTCAGAAGGAAACAGCGTTAGCGAAATTGTCTCGCTTACTTTAGGATACTTTCTATAATATACGAGGGACGTTTCAAAAGTCACAACCGCATTTGTGAAGTAACAAAAATAAAGAATAGATAAAAAAAAAACTCGTAAGGAAATTCTATGTTTTTCTACGTAATTGCCACTTATATTGAAACGTTTATCACTAAACATTTATCAAGTATTTCTTATAATAGATAGCCGTGTCCAAAATTTCCGGTCACGTTGTTACCGCTTCGGCTTTCCAAAATTTCTTTGACTATTTTAAAAAGATGAAAATCGGATAGGGGCGAAGTCTGGGGAGTACGATGGGTGGTGGAATACCTTCTGTCGTCATCGTGTATCGTCTCTCGGCCGGCTATGAACTGCGTATACAAATTTTAAAAATTCCATCGAACACAATGAGCGGTCGTTCGTTATCGCTGGTCTACTCGAGGCGGGGTTACAGGGGCGTGGCTACGACTTTTGAAACGCCCGTCGTTTCACGACGCAGTTGGCAAATTAAACTCGCAGAGGAATTTGTCCGGCAAAGCGACCGTCGATCAATGTTGAACCGCATCTGTTAAACGTCTAACTTTCCAGGGAATTTTCATTGGTTGGTCTACTCCTTATAGCCCTTGGCACCGGCGGTATAAAGCCTTGCGTGACGGCGTTCGGCGGTGACCAGTTCGTTCTGCCTCAACAGGAACGATACTTGTCCACGTATTTCTCGCTCTTCTACTTTTCCATCAACTTCGGTTCCTTGATCTCGAGCTTCCTTACCCCGATACTTCGCAGCGACGTCGAATGCTTCGGTGAAAAAACCTGTTACTCCTTAGCGTTTTTCGTCCCGGCTATTCTCATGACCGTGTCCATCGGTGAGTTTCGAACGAATTCTTTAAATTCTCACGATTCGTTAAAGAACATTTATTGCAAATACTAACTGTACCTTCTCTTTTGTCTAGTGATATTCATCGTTGGGAGGCCGTTGTACAAAATAGTGAAACCTACAGGGAACGTTGTCCTGGTTGTCTCCAAATGCATTTCCGTAAGTCTCGTCCGTACACGAGTGGAAAGTGTGTCTAAGAATTGTAACGATACCTTAAGCCAGGCATGTCCAATCGGTATGCGACGGAGCAAGGACACGTGCAATTGTTCGCGAGTTTTCTCGAGATCGAACACCGTTACGAGACACGACAGGTGGGAACTAACTGCACTAGTATTGTCGGTTGCTGGATAGTCGGCGAGGGAGCTCGATTGGCTGTCGCGTAACGGCGACGTCCCTACCCGCACGCACTTTCGGTATTGGTTAAGACGACCGAAGGTGTGACAAAGGCCGTGAACAAGATGAAGCGAGAGAGCAGTAGTAACCATTGGCGTAACGTTAACCCTCGGAGCCGGGCCACTATTCGAGCATCGGAATATGACTATGCAGTGTGACCGGTCGATAAAAAGGGACCGAGCGTAATCCTCTGTCCCCTCTAGTTTAATGGACCCTCGCCAGCAATCCAGCAACCGACGGTAGCGATTGTAACATCGAAAGTAGTGTCGGGCATGCATCGAGTTGGACATGCCTGCCTTAAGCGCAAGTCTCAACTACCTTAAGGTAGACTCTAAGGTAGACTCTAAGTTCCGCGCAGTTATACCGAACAAACGTTCCTTCCTCGAAATTTAATGCGAACGACACGATCAACGAATTAATTCTATCACTGTATCCGATGTTGCAGCACGCCATTTACCAGAAGGTGACGTCGAAAAATAAACGGGAACACTGGCTCGATCACGCGGACGACGAGTACGATAGATCGCTGATAAACGACATCAAAGCAGCCCTGCAGGTCATGAAACTGTTCATTCCAATACCGATATTCTGGGCGCTGTTCGATCAGCAGGCGTCCCGGTGGACGATCCAGGCGTCGAAAATGAACGGTGAGATCGGAAGTTTCTTGCTTCAACCGGATCAAATGCAGGTGATCAATCCACTTCTGGTGCTCGCCTTCATCCCGATATTCGAGGCCTGTTTTTATCCGCTTCTCGCGAAGATCGGTCTCCGGACGCCGCTCAAGAAATTGACTATAGGCGGCGTACTAGCCGCTCTGGCCTTTGTCATGTCGGCGCTCGTTGAACTTCAATTAGAGGTACGTAAACGAATCGCAGTTCGCGCTGTCGCGTAATACGCAGAATTCGATCTATTTTAAACAGGTCGGGTTTCGTCCAGACTTTTACCATACCAACAAGAACGAAAGAGTTGCATCTAAAAATACGTAAAACCGAGCAACTGATCCTCGAGACCGCGTTAAAAAAGACCACTTGATTTGCAGACAACGTATCCGGTTTTACCTTCGGAGGGCGTCGCTCAGTTACGAGTCTTCAATACCTTAAACTGTCCGGTAAATATGACAATAGGCGATCAATCCTTTGTACTTAAGGAAATGGACATGTGGGCAAATGTGAACATCGAAACAACCGGACGATTGTTCGACTATACAGCACAATCGGAATCGTGCAAAATTAACTCTAATGGTGTGTTTAGAACTTTTTGCTCCTTTGAAATTGCTTATTGTTTCCCTCTGCTCTTGAATTCCTTTATCATCTACTATCTAAAACCGATTGGGATTCCATTCAATTCCATTTCAGGTATGATTTTCGTAACGAGAGGCGTCGCAACTTCTTGGGTGATGGGACCTGATGGCCTCTCGTACAATTACGTTGACTTAATAGATAAATCGAAAACAGGTGATCCGTTGGTACGTGGTCTCCTTTTCGTAAACGAATCGTCCTCGCCTGTCGAATTGTCGCTACGTAAAGGCGATAAACCGTCCGTCTCTTTTTCACTAAATGCTGGCATACACAAAACCGCTTTGAAAGAAATCAAAACCAGCGTTTATGATATCTGGATTGGCGATCAGAAAGCGAAGAGCGATGTGCAGTTAAAATTAGGCGGAGTTTACACGGTCGTTGGCTCTGTCTCTTCAAACGAGAAGAACGTTAATATCGTAACCGTAACGGAACCAAACTCTATGCACATACTATGGCAAATACCGCAATACATCCTGATTACATTTGGCGAAGTTATGTTCTCTGTGACAGGTTTAGAATTTGCATTCACCCAAGCACCTACCAGTATGAAGTCTTTGTTGCAAGCTAGCTGGCTGCTAACGGTAGCTTTCGGTAATCTCATCGTGGTGATTATCGCGGAAGGTTCATGGTTCAGCAGGCAGGCAAGTACATCTCGTTGAGAATGATTTCTCGAGTACTTAATAGCGTTCGCGGAATTTGTCTGCTAATTTTATTTTGCTAACCTATTGTAATGTACAATTGTGCTATCTCTTTGCGATGTTTAGGTTTACGAATTCTTCCTATTCGCCGGGCTGATGTTCGTCGATATGATAATATTTGCCTTTATGGCAAAATTCTATAAATACGTTGAGGTACCCGACGACGGAAGCATCACGGAAGAAATTAATATGGACGTCAAGAATGGAATAGTTAACGAGTCTTACAAAGACAACGAGAAGTGAACTGTTAACTATCGAAATACTAAAGTTTACAGGATTTCCAAGTGATTTTGTACATGTTCCACACGACCGCGATATTTTAAGGTAATCAGAGCGCAAAGAATTATTATGCACGAACAATTTTTATTTTCTTTGTTGATTTTACCCCTGTTTCAAGGGTAGCAAATGTTTCTACGAAGAAACAGAAGACAAAAGGAGAAAAAGTCAAGTCATTGATTTTTTAACTGAAAGTAGAAGTTTAAAAATTTGTTCGTGTCTGAGATGACGTAGCAATCAATGTTTTACGTTAAAATAATAGTTCTATGCCATATGAATCTGACTCGAGTACATTATTCTGCTTTAAAAAACAAACGGAAATTAAAAAACAAAGTATGCGGACGACAGATGTATGTAATCGGACGCATACACTCGCAACAATTTTTAATTACTACAAATTGGAATAAATGGATAGGCTCTGTGGTAGCAGGAGAATATTTAATATAACTGAAAGACTCAATTAATACTTTGTCATATTTATGTTATACTAAATCGACAAGTCACGTCAAGTTTGTAAATAAAATTATATGTATAAGTATATTCTTTTCTTTCATAGCAGTTCAACTACGATTCGATAAGCATTACCATCTGTTTCATTTTGTTATATATATTTCACTTAACATTAAATAGACTAATTGTAGATGAAACTTACGAAGGTCTCCTTACGTCTTGAATTTCATTCCCGCGCTCAATTCTCTGAATTCTGTAACATTCTCAAACGCTTTGCACGATTAGGGTTTATTTACGCACTACTTGACGGAAGTACCGGTTGCGGTCACATATCTGAAATTGTTTGCTAAGCTTTGAAAATCTGCTCAAAACTTCGTTATAGGCCAAGGCCCTCTAGCCGCTAATAATTCTAATACATAGTAAAAATATCGTTACCAATCTATCTGTATAAATCCATTAAACAATATTAAAATCTACTAAAAGCGGTTAATATAATTGTGTTCATTTTTTCCCGGGAAAATTAAACTAGTAAGCGTGTGATTCGTTACTTTAAACGATGCCATGTAAGAGAAATGCATAGACGAACGAAAGTTCTGTATAAAATAAATAATTTATTTAGTAAAATAATAATACATTATTTATTCATCATACATTCCACCAGTTTTTGATTAATGGAAGAACATAAATAATAATGATAACGTTATACATTTACGGAATATATCGCGAACATGAATTGCAACTTTTTCATTGTGCCTATGCTATAGCTTACAACACATACAATCATGCTACAAATCACTATACAATAGTCTATTTGTACACAGATTGTCCTTTCATAGTGTCCTTCCTATAAAATATAATGAATTCTTCCAATAAACGATGTAGTGCTGTAAAGGCATTGAAAGGCTAATGATTAAGTCATGCTATTAACGTGTTTTAGTTCTAGAACTATGCTTGACTTTTAGACTAATGAATCTTCAGAAATTAATGTTTTGTCTCGTTATAGTATTTTTATAGATATCTGAAAGTGTAAATAGTAACTCTTATTTTGTGTAAGTAGTTGACGCTAATCACATACAAGTGCTTTAAGTTTGCCAAAATAAATAGTCATTTCTATATCTCACCTTGGATACAATAATAGGCTCTTTCGTCGTAAAACCGTTCTACACGTAACAGTTACAAGTATCATAGAAAAATAAAATACATATTATCGCTTCAAGCCAATCAATTATATGTATTGTGTGTATAGTACTCGATATCGAAGGTCCTTTGCAACAAATGTATATACAAAACTTTTGTTTGCACAATATAAACTCCAATAATAGGAATAGAAGTAACAGCACATGCAAAATGGTAGCTATTCCGTCATCATTTTTTCACCTCTGTTGAAATGAGTTAACAGTAATTTAACAATGTTAAACGAAAATATTACTTAAAAAACATCAAGATATAAATCTTATTATAAGATTCACAATCATTAAATAATTTCAGCTATCTAGATATCAAGCATTTTTTGATTCCATATAAATGTTAAACTTAAGCAATGCAATTACACATATACATATATGTATATATTCTTATCGTATTAATTCGTAGAATTATGTTACAAGACATAAACTATACAGAATCTAATCTGAAATATACTATCGACGACGTAATAAATTTGTAACAGTTAGATCGGCAAATATAAATTATGAACCAATCATTTAACACTACCAAATCTTCAAAGTCAAAAGTAAATTGTTGGAAGTTTGGAATAAAAATTATTTTCGGATTTTATAGTTGGAGTTAGCTGTATACAGCGATATAGAATATCATGGTACGATACGACTTCTAATCTGAACTTCATGTTGCAAGTTAGTAATGGTGTGTAGAAAAATAATGTCAATTATATGGTTAACCATACTTGCTATGAAAGTACAAACTATAGCACATCCTGGAGTTAAAAAATATCTGTTTCCAAACAAACGCGATGGTTTGTTACGACGTTAAATGTTCGTCACTTTATATGGTAAATCCCTTGCACAAAACGCAAAAGTGGCCCTTTGACAGACCCTTAGTTAACTTTATATATTTTGACTTCCTGCGCCGTATAGGTATTAAAGTTGTATACACGTAATATGTAGATAAATGTTTTCGATATGGTACATTAACAGTGAGCTAAGCACCAGAAAAGGTTTTTAAATTATTCGTATTCGTAACTTACTGAAACTATATGTGGTCCTCTTCTTTATTGGTTTGTGCTGGTGTTGCTGGTGTTGGATCATCGTGAAACAATGGATTCTTTACTTCCATTTCACCAGTCTTGAATAAAGAATAATTACGTAACGAAATCGAAAGTTATCGTCGTTAACAAAGCTTTGTAAAGAGGGGAAAAAAACTCACGGAAGCCAGTCCTGGGCACTCGTAAACGGTGTAGTCTCCTTCTTCGTTTTCTTCTTCGCTCTCTGCCTCGGAAACAGAGCCTGGATCTCTAGACGCGGAAACACGACTGTGGACATAATTATTTAAATGTTAGTTTCTTAAACTACGTCACACTAACTTGATTACTTCAAATGTACCGTTCAAACAACTTACTTCTCCATAGCAATAATTTGCTGCTTCTGATGTTGGAAATGATACATTTGAGCAGACTGGGCAAGTCTTTGGTCTCCAGAGGGTGATACCTCTTTATTTGGCCCTGTTACACCATAAGCTGGATATTCTATGTCAGCAGCCGCTTTAGCGCCGCGTTTCAGCCTGGAAAAATTGTACATATTTTAGAAACATTATTTACGCGAAAAAAAAACAATATTTTATCAAATATTTAATTTCTATCAAAAGTGATTTTTCTCCAACGAATATAATTATTTTTCAAACGTTACCTGCACCATGTTAAAGTAATCAATACAAGGGCAAACATTGCCGCAGCACTGCAGCCAGCAACAATAGCTGAAACCAAACAACAGAAATTCGCTTCAATGACGACACCGTTCGCGAAACAACTCTAACGAACACGTGTTCTTACCAATGAAGTAAATGTCATTGTTCAAATTATGATTCACGGGTATAACTAACGGGTTGTATCCCGTGCGCCGTTCCAGCTCCGGTATCATGATCACCGACGCATCTTTGATTTTCGATTCGGCATTCCTTACATTGTCTTCGTCCATCGTATGCACTTTTTCTATTATTACACCTCCTTGTCCCCAGTTGGTTTCGTTCTTCGCGGTTTTTTCCAAATCCGAGTTATCGTCGTTACCTATCGGCAAAGAAAAGTTCGTAAGGTTTCGAGATTACAACGCAAAGTAAAGAAACAATATAACGATACATATCGAAACTAACTTGAGGAAAAGGGAGCATCCTGGTAAAATCTTGGATCGTTCGGTTTCACCGCGAACGGATGTTTGTCGTTCAAATTCGAGTCGTCGATCTCAAAAGTGAACTCCGGGACGGTGGGGAGCGGGTTCTGCATCTTCTTGTTGATACCGTCGAGCGATCCGCCGTAATTCACGCGGAGCTGGAACAACGGTTCCTTCTTCGTCCCTTTGTCGACGTTCGCCCGTCCCTCGTAAGACGGATGCTTGAAAGGCACGTTCCGACCATATTCGTAACCGAAGTCCTGGTAATTGGCATCCTCGCTATTCGTTTCGCGAGGCAGAGAAGGCAACTTGAAACCGGGATACTCCACGGGATCGTCGAATCGATTCAGCCCGTACAACGGAAGATAACGCTCCCTTTCTCGCGGCGGCGTCTCGTCGATCGGCTCGTCGTATCGCGTTTGCCGATACCTCCAACCTTTCAGCTTTTCCCTCCAGAGAATATCGGCCAAGTTCGCCTTGTCGGTCAATGCCTCCAGTAGGTCTCTCTTTTTTTGCCGGTCCAGCTGCAGCTGATGCTTCTTGTGAGCTTGGTTCGCCAGGAATGGCGAAAGACGAAACCGATCGCCTTGCTCGAGGTACTTCATCAATTGTCTCAGCGCGACATTCTCCGAATTTTCGGGGACCTCATCTGAAAAATTTCCGAATTTTTAACGGACTTCGAAAAGGAGGAGGTTACTCAATTAAAGTATAAAGCAACCAAAGTATGGAGAGCGTGCAGGAATCGAACTATGTGGCTACTTTGAAGCTGTTTACCTACTCCTCGAGTACAATTTTTTTAAATTAAAAAAAAAATACTTTGACCGTAAGGGGGGGGGGGAGTCTGGTCCAGGTAATGTATTTGTCTAATGCATATAATTTTCAGATATAATTCATTTTTGTTATTGAAACATATACAGGGTGTCCCAAAAATGTTGGAGTTCCTTGAAAGGGGTGGTTTGGGAGGTGATTTGAAACAACTTTTTCCTTAGCGAAAATGTTGTCGGAGGCTTCGTTATGGAGATATTAAGAGAAAGGCCTCGACCAATCAGAGCGCGAGTATGCCGGGTGGGCGGCCGCGGCAGCGTTGGCTACGCGCTCTGATTGGTCGGAGCCTTTCTCTTAGTATCTCCTTAACGAAGCCTCGGACAACATTTTCGCTAAGGAAAAAGTTGTTTCAAATCACCTCCCGAACCACCCCTTTCAATATCTTACAACATTTTTGGGACACCCTGTATATGTATACATTCAAATTAAATCCACACTGTCAAATTTTCTTCTTTGAACGTCCCTTTATATGTAAACAAAGTTTCAATAACAAAAATTAATTATATCTGGAAAGTATATGCATTAGAAAAATACATTACCTGGACCAGACTCCCCCCTTAAATTTCTTTTTTTCCAAATGACCATTCTGCAATTGACCATTAATTTTTTAACACCTTGTAGAACGAACCAGACGAAATTTGTAAATTTTTAGCGCGTTTGAAAATATAAAGGGAATTGAAAAAATAAGGGTAATCGCAGAAATTCTGGATACTATTACGTATGCTAGTTCGTTGCTATCGCGTTCAATTTCACGAGACGGTATCGCGGGAGGTTAAGCTTTACACTTTTTTAGAAGTGTAGCGAACACGCGATGAAATGTTAGATATTCGGTAAATCTATACAAGTGGAATGCACTCTTACGTTTAACGAAGGAAGAAACCTAACCACCCGAGTACCAAAGCACGAAGCGATACGTTCTAAATTATACAACGCGTATCTTTTATCGTTCCACTTCCTGATATTATCGTAACAGCCCGTATGTGAGTTTCCTGTGGTCAACAGGCACGTTATTTAACGTATGTTGTACGCATCTTAGTGACAAACGCATACTTATCGAACTTATATACATGTCGACGTCGACGAAAACATACGAATGCAAAGTAATCTCAAAGTTTCGATGTAGTACGTTTTCCTCGAACGAAATTTTCTACGAGAACGAAACGAGTCAGTTCGCGACTCAGGTGAATAGATTTACTGGGAAGCGAAGAGAAACGTTCGAGACCGAACGGTGACATCGATGACATCGGGAAATGTTGAATTCTGCGAGAACAGCGGTACGGTTAAATTAGGAGAAATGGTGAGAATAGGCGAAACGAGAAGCGAACGAAGTAGTATGGTTAGGGTTGGGAACGTATAGTTGCGAGAGAAAGAGGGAGCGATGCGATACGGTTTACGGTCGAGTGTCATTACCCCCGAAAATGCAATGTTTTCGGCTGATCAGGACGGGTATAGGTGTACTCACCTCGATAAAACTTAAGTTCGCCGGTGGAGAGGGTGACGAGAATGCAGCAGGGTAGCAGCAGCCATGTGCAGGTGCAGAGGGACGGTGTCATCGTCACCGTTACGACTGGCAGGTGTCGGCCAGGTGTAGTATCCACAGGTTTTTATCGTCCGCCCGTCCGTCGTGGTTCCATATGTAAGCACGTCATTTCATTGAGGGCAGACAGAGAGCTTGCGCGGTCAAGTTCTGCTGCAATCAATACCACCATTACCCTTTCCACCGGCCGATACCGTTGCCGCCGACGACGGGACCACCGACTCTCTTGCCCTTTTCTGAACTCGCGAAAGATCACCTGTACACCGAGACACGCCGAACCGATACAAAGAAAGCCCAACGATTGCGAATGTTGCTCTCTATTTCGATCTCCTACGACGATACATGTACAAAGGGTGTCTCGTTATTAGTGTACGTAAACGCCAGGGATACATCGATGCGCAACGAAATAACACGTGCTCGAATACGTGCCAAGCAAGTTTCATTTCCAAACATCTCGTAAAGTACATACTTCTCGATACCTGTATCTGATTTAGTTTCTATACAAAATAAAAGTAATCGATTTGTACTCGTGACTCTATAAAAAAGAGGAATCTTTTGAAGATCTCGATAAATTTTATGATATTTACATCGTATTCAACGAGAGTTACGGATCGTCACGGTTCGATGTACTCACCCTTCGTATGCGTACGAGATCTGAATATATTTTGTTGTAGTTCACTTATTAATTTCCTAGATAGTATTCGTAAGGTTTTATTCTATTGGCAACGTGGTTGGTCTCATTTACTAAGAATTAGTGGTTCACATCGAAAGCTGCGACGACCGCTTGTTTCTTTTAAAACAGGTTCCCTTGATTACGAAAGGTCACGAGAACTCCGACACAGATCGAGATAGGAACCATTGATTTATACAAACTATTTTTTTCGTCTCGAAGGAGAATCGAAACGAGTCATGTGCACGTTTGTCGCGGAAATATATCGCATGAAAAATTTGTAAGAAGAAATACGAAGACGCGAGAGACTTTATTCGATAGTGTTTCGCGATCAACTATGTTTTATTCTTGCACGGTAAAAATAACAACAGCTTAATGCGTTTATCCGCTTACGTTTGAACACTTGCGTGCAGAGAGTCCGAACGTACATACATGGAATATATCGAAGCCACGTTCTTAATTAGTGAAAGTTTGGTAGGCAGCGTTAGTAGACATCGCAATTGCATATCTAGCTTATCAATGCACCGTTAACGTCGCTATGGCTGTTGAAAAGAATAATCTCTATCGATTGCAAAACCATTCAATTATGCGCTAATATATTCGTATACCCGCTCGATTCATGGGCACAGAAATGGTATCGTACAAAAATAAACACAAACACAAACAAAACGTGGTCTCGCCGTCTAGCGGTGAATAGGACGAACTAATTTTTCTACGATATGTTTTTTTGACACTGATTAACCCCTGTAATATCCAATTTTCCTTACAATTAACATAAAATAAAATTAAATAATAAGTGTATAAAATAATAAAGTGAGTAATTATTGGTCATTATGTCAAATTTATTAATACCAGTAGCGCCATCGGTGGGAAAACGCCCAAGTTCGTAGTGAACATAGTTCTCACTGCTGATGCTAGATGGCGCTACCAATAAATTTTTATTATTATTTTTTTTTCTTTTTCATAAATGCATAATTAATACGATTCATTGCTTCATAATACTACAATATATCAGTTTAGATACCAAAGTTATCATTGTCATGAATAGTTATTTACTACAGCAATAATTAGCGTAGCTTTAGCTAGTGGCGCCATCTAGCGACAACAGTGGGGAACTATTTCCATTATAAACTTGGGCGTTTTCCCACCGATGGCGCCACTAGTTTTAATAAATTCACAAATATCACTGTATTGATTAAAAATAATTAATTTGGCATCCTTGTAGTAAATGATAATAGATCAAATATAATTTAATAATTATCGCAATAATTATCATCCCTTTAGTTAGTGGCCCCCCTTTAGATACTCTTTGGGAGTGACGATGAGGGAGAAGAGGGCGAAGAAGGAGAGGAAGGAATGAAAACAAAGGAAGGGAGGGAAATGAATAGGGGGAAGAAAAATGGGGAGCAGACGGAAGAAAAGAAGTGAATGCAGAAGCGTGGAGGGAGGAAAGCGAAGAAGATGAATTTTATTAAAAAGATTAAAATACTTTATTCTTAACACAATATATGCTCAGTATCCCATGCGTTTAAAAGAAATTTGAATTCGAATATAAAAAGCGTACGCCATCTTTTCGAATTCTAATTTCTTACATAACCCCTATCTTAAATCCAACGTTTCAAGTTATCGACGAATAATTCTCTCAATTCTTCGTGTTTGCGAATAAACATTTTACAACAATCATATGTAACACTCGTACAATGTTATACATTTTCCACGTTTAACGCAACTTACAGAATCTCTTCGATATACATATACTTTTTGTACTTTAATGACTAGCAGCGAGAGTAATAAATTGCTTTATGCTGTAATACGATTAACATCCATGGTCCGTGAATCCATTGTTCGTGATCGAGCAGATCGATTTGTTGGTCGTGGTTTAATCGTTCTTTTTAGATACTGAGATCACAGTTCAAAGATTCACCTTTCGAAAGCGTACGGGACGGTTTACTTTTATCCGCGAGCTTTTGCTTTCTCTTCCGATTCACCACCCCGTCCGTTGCATCCATCATCCTTAATATGTGCGTTTGATCGGAACAATCAACTGGCGCAACAGATATGTCTCTGACCGCCCTAAATTTACCGCAATTATTTAGATGCTCGTTTTCCAAACGGAAAAAATTCCATATGAATCTCCTGTTAGAAAAGGAGCACCGATTACTTAGCGATCTACACGATTTAATCGATGCCTGCCATACGTATGCGTATGCATATACATACGATAACTTTAGATCGAGACAATGCGAATGCAAACGTTTGAAAGTATACGGCAAGTTAGTTATCTCGATCGTATCACTGATCCTCCACCTCTTCTACACATGCTTTATATCGCTTAAGGGAGTAATCTAATTTAGAATTTAGATAATTTTATACTACTTAAGATGTTCATTTAAGTCGCCCCATTATTGATACATATTTGATTAAGTTACATACAATTTTGCATAAAGAGACACAATTACCTGTAAAAATGTAAAGTCGCATTTGTAAGAGAAGAGAATAAAAAGAAGTTTTTCCAAAATGGTAGACTAGAATACCCCTTTAGAGAAGCGTACTCGCACAGCGTAAAAGTAGAGATCGTTCTTGACACGATTCACAATCAAAAGAAATACTTTTAAAATCGATTGATTTTATTCCTACTATGCTGTTAGTTGGAGAGCTTAGCATGCCAAACATGCAGGTTGATATGCAATTAAAAAAAGAAAGAGGGCGATTGATTTGATTGTGGTAATGAAAATGTACAATATTCGAAAGTAAGAATCGCAATTATAAGATGCTAATTTCAACGATCATGGAATTTCTTCAGCTCGTCAGCTTCATCGTTTCTACAATCCATAAGATGAATAGCTGCCTTTGGTTTAATGTCTTCGTTCTGTCTATAAGGCCCTATGGAGATATCCCGAACTGCTCGAAATTTGCCTATGTTGTACAGGTGTTCATTTTCCAGGCGGAAGTAATTCCATATGTACCTTCTATCAACCGATTGGTAAGACGAATTGGTACAATCGTATGTAATGTTTCTTATTGTAAATTAAATTTGATTCTGGATCATCGTATGGTCCACCGATAAGACATCAACGGTAGGGACACGATGTGAAATATTATAATAGATACGTATTTAATAAATTTAAAAAAAAAAAATATAAAATATGTTTGACTTATAAAATGTACGAGGGAATAAATAAAGTAGGAATAAATCAAATAAATAATAAAATTCTTTTGTACGTGGTAACGTTTATTAAAATTTATTAGTTCCACTCGGCAAACATTATTTGTTGATATAGGCTTCGTATAACTGAAATGACAAATGATTTTAAATATCATGCAAGCAATAACACGTATTAAGCTTTGCTGAAAATAAAACACTAATACACATATATAATACACAAGTCTTGTGCGATAAAAACTATTCCGTAGATGTTGGATATTAAACGCAAGCAGTATAATGATTTTTATGAAACATAAGTTTGTTACCGACAGCATCCGCTTCTGACTTACCTGAATACTTCCAACGGTGCTACTATGGAAACCATCAAGTCTGCGTGTACGTATCCCATTTCCGTGAGCGATAAAGAAAATGCCCATCCAAAACGAAGTATGAAGTCCTCGATTATCGCAAAGTAATAATAGTACTGAAAGATAATACGTATAAAGTAACACATTCAATTTCCATGAGTATTATGTAATCAAACTTACAGGAGAAGAATAAACTATTTCTTCCCTAAGAAATTTGTTTTCTCCTGCGTTACTATCGAATAGACCCCAATCCAATTTTACATCCCATGTGTATGCAAAACAAGAACTAATTATACTCGCAATTATCCATAAGTAAAAATAAGGGTTTTCAGCAGACATTACGTAATATTCTGCGAAGAGACGTAATATATTCTTCAAATTTCTCGAATATCCTCATTATGCTAATTTCAAAAACTTACTAGAATTAGTTAAATGTAGATAGGAGAAAACAACAACAAAGAAACTGGTAGCATATTTCGCCGCGTTTATAAGATGCGGAAAAGCTTCTTTCGTGTCCCTGTATCGTCGCAAACATTGCGCGAATCGAAACCATGCTGGTAAGCAAGCCACAAACGGTCTCATCGATAATTCGCGCATTATACAAGTTTCTGCGTCTATAGTAATTGTCGTTATTAAGTTTGAATGATTTTCAAGATAACGTTATAAAACATTAATTACAAACCAGTCACGTCGGTCCATGAAGAATTTTGCACGTAAAAGCAAACAAAATACTGGAAATCTAGGAAGACGGTGTGAAGAGAATTTAGTTGATCGGCGAGCCAGAAATCAGCAAATCCGACATAAAAAAATGGAGCGCAAAATATTCTGCCTAGGACACGAAGTGCCCAAAATCTTGCCTCTCGTCGTAACGTCTTCGTTGGATTGAATAAAAATAAGGCTAATAATGTATACAGCAACATCTGCGAGAAATAAATACACTTATATATTTACTAAACAAAATGCAGCAGCATGTATTATAATGACTTACGGGTTGAACAAATGGCGGTATTCCTAATATTTCACTGTACAAGAAACCCAAAATCGATAAAGACCAAACTAATCCAAACACGCTTGCCATTTCAATAATGTGCTGAAAATATATCGGTTAATAGTAACATGTGCGGTCAACAGTTTGTTTATCGTAACGATGTACAACCTGTTCCGATAGGTGATTTCGAGGATCAAGTTCAAATATTAAAACGTGATTTACACCGGAAGACCTCCAACCATAGACATTTATACCCATCAGAAAAAGAAACTGAATCATAAGAAGTGGTCCACGATATAATCTACATAAAACTCGCCAATTATTGTTATCTCTATACCATACACCTATAAAACGTAGCATTCGATAATAAGAATGCAACGGAAATCATATCGCGTGTACGATAATTAACTTTACTTACCCGAAAGTATTACTGCTATAAGAAGCACAATGAAAGCACCAGAAAAAATTCCAACTTTAAATGTAACCCACGGAGAAAGTTGTTCTCCGAGTGGAGGGACTCTTAAACGTTTCATGGCTCTTTGTCTGTCCCCATGTTCCAAATCGCGAGTAACCAATGCTTCTGTTTCTGCGATAAGTCTATCTATATCTTTGTGCGTGTGAAATAATGCTGTATCTACATGTTCTGCTTTCCATTTTGCTCCAAGGTCTATGTTTAAAAGCTAAAACGATACGATAGCTTCATATTGATTAACGTAAATATAAAATTGTATCCGCATACATACATACTTTATCATGTTTTTTTAATATCTTTCTAAATCCAGTAAAATTAAGATTCTGATAGTTCTGAAGTAAAATGAGAAAAAGATAAAATTCAGAAAAGGCCAATTTCAGCTCTTGAAGTTTACGCGCAGAGACTGGTTTTTTGTGTAGGATATTATTACGATAACGAATTTTACGGTTTGCCTGTTTATCTTCAGAAACTGATAATATTTCGCTTAGCTCGTTATTCAGAGCTGCAAATCTACGTGTAGCCTCTGCAAGTTTTTCTACAGGAGTAAATAACGTGTTAGTAAGTTTCCAAATATAAAACAAGATTATTACGAAAAATGTGATTTACCTGAATAAAATGTATTTATTTTTGCTAATTCTTTGTCACAGTAATGGAAAAATTTCTCGTCAAATTTATTAAAATAACGTTCTAATACATGTGACTCTGTAGTATCTGCTGTTGGCGCCTGCTCAACCGCTGCATAGAGTAATGCTTTCATTTCCTATACAAAAACAATATTGTTTGATATATAATATATATGATTTTTTAAATTGTTGAAAAAAAATTCTATAGGCTTCTAAGAAACTTTTTTATTTTTAAAATACATTTCTAGAAATGTTACTCAAGAATTTCTGAGGGTTTAGTGAAGTTCGACATTGACAAAATAATAACTAAAAAATCATTAACGTTAAAATGTTTATCCGGAAGAAAAATTTTCGTTTTACCTCATAATTTACATATTGTTTTCTCCATTCTGGCGTAATATGAGCACTCAAGTGCTCCGTAAATTTCATTTTTATAATTTAGATCACTTAGCGACCGTAGTGTTTATATTAGAAAAAATATATCAAAATGCAAGCATCGACAGCAATAGTTTGTCAACCAGAATTGTAACGAATTGCATATTTTAGAAAAAACAAACTGAACTTGTAGCAGATAGGTGGTATCTACTGACTGTATTTATAAATATTGTTTGAGGTTATGTGACATTGTACGATGGTCGACGTATATACATATATATGTAAGTAGGCAGGTGGCTAACATTTGTATTGTTCCTCACACTTTGACTTGTACGGTACAAGTTGTACCTGCATTATACCATCATTTTAAATGCATGTAATTCATATCTATTGATTGCAGATGTGCTAAGATTTGTATCAGTTCTTTTCGTCGAAACGAATCGATAAACAATAGTAAGGTTATAAATCATGACAACAAAACTAACGTTTGTGAAATACAGACAAATGCGATGGGTATGTGTATAATAATATATAAAATTATATAGATAATGCAAATTTATTGTCGTCTATGAATTACACATTTATTAAGTAGTAAAAGTTAACAGTTGATGATCATTTTAATATGAAAATTTGAGTTAAGATGCTTATTTTTATTTTATTTGTTGACTAGTATTCGACAAAAGAAAAAATGAGAGTCGTAGATACCGTAAATGAGCAACTTACAAATGAGGAACTCAAACACAGACATCATCCAGGTAAATTGAGACTTTCATACGTACAGCAACCCAGTTGGCTATTAGATACGATTCTAGATCTTTTAAAAGGTAAGAAGAAAAAAAAATGGAAAATATATTTGTCATTAATTATGGTATATAACTTTTATATATTAGTTAAACATTAAACCTGTTTATATGTACAAAGATGGAAAAATATCACACAAATCAGTTTGGGAAAGTGGAAAAAAATTGGGATCTTATCTACACGAACGTCATATTCCATTCGAAAGTGTAGATATTTCTATAAAACTTAACGAAGTTCGATCACGCACTAAAATGTATACTGAAACCAAAGAAGATCTATTGAAAAATCCAAAGGCTTTAAAGCTTTTCAAGCAACTTGTTTATAATTGGCAACCAGTTGAATATGACAAATACACATCTTTGTCATATTTAGTTAACAGAAGTGTACCTGAGTATTCTGTTTTATGTAGAATTATGAATGAAATTAACAGCAATGATACAAATTTTACACCAAAAACATTATTCGATTTTGGCTCTGGTATTGGAACAGTTATGTGGTGAGATATATCAAACTATGAAAACTATTAAAATGCACAGAAATACAAATTTAATTTCGTTTAGGGCGGCATCTCAATTTTGGTTAAAGTCTATTTACGAATATTACTGTATAGATACTTCTGGACACATGAACAATTTATCCGAATATCTCACGAAAAAGGCTAAGCCACAAATCCCCTTTAAAAACATTTTCTATCGACAGTTTCTTCCGGCATCGCCAACTGTAAGAATGTCAATTATTACACGGTAAAATGTTCAACATAATCGTTAAATATATTCTTCGTATTATTATTTAGCCAACCTATGATATTGTAGTAAGCGCATATTCATTATTCGAATTACCAGATCAAAAATCTCGTCTTGAAGTAATTGCAAAACTGTGGGAAAAAACTGAAAATTATTTAATAATTGTGGAACAAGGTACAAGAGCAGGATTTACAGTGAGTGTTGTACTTTAAGGATTAATTTAGTTCTTCTAACCGGTATATTCAATCGATTTATGTGTTTTAAACAGATAATCAACGAAGCTCGAGATTTCATACTCAATTATACAAAGCAAACATCTGGAGCGCACGTATTCTCACCTGTAAGTACATTCAATAAATTAGTACAGAAATTATTTTCCTGAAAGTTTGAAATTGTATGATTGTTTCAGTGCCCGCATGACCTGGCATGTCCCAGATACACAAATGACAATACTCCTTGCAATTTTGAGGTTTCCTACCAAACATTACGTATTGCTACATCGTCTAAGTACCTAAAAGAACGCTACTCATACGTGGTACTTAAAAAAGGTATAAGACTCAAATATGTCCCATATCTAATATCGAACGATAAACAGTACAAACGATTATTTACGTTATATTTTTACAAGAATATTTATTATACAACATTTCTTTTGCAGGCGAACGTTCAGAAGATGACTATCAGTGGCCACGAATTGTCAGACCAACAATGAAACGTTCTAAACACGTTATATGTCGTTTGTGTACGAGTTCGGGCAAATTAGAAGAGCAGATTTTTACTACATGGAAAAACGGAAAGTTTGTACCATTTCAAGTTTAGAGCATAACATCGTAAGACTTTACGGAAACATTGAAATCACGTTAACGCGATGTTTTATATTTTCAGAAATACGTATCGTTGTTCAAGGGCCAGCAAGTGGGGCGATTGCTTGCCATTCAAGACAGAAGAAAAAAGCAACGAAGAACCGAAATAAAATACTATGTACATTCATAATTAACTGAATAAATCTGTAATGATTCGTTATATTAAAAGAGTTCATAAATGAAATCCCAACTTCCAATAAAATATAATAATGCACGTGATTAAATGGCTGTAGTATTTCATAGTACCATAGTCTTGTTATGGAATTGTGAATGGTGTTATTCAACACCTGTATGTAAAATAAGAGAGATGGAGAAAGGTATTTAAGAGCTGTTTGCAGGCTGGTCCACGATCAGTTCTGCTTAGACAACAGAGGAGTGCATATCTTTAGGTACAAGGTAAGATCGATTCAAGGTTTCTAATAGGGATATAAAAAAAAAAAGCTATTCGGTGCGCTGAAAACTTCCCGCGAATTTAAACAATCGGTTGTCACCTCTTTCTATAAAATTCCAAGTGACATTGCAATGGTTTCGATGAACAAACGTAACGAAATAACAATAATAAAATAATGAAAATTATTTATACAGATATACACGTAATTCTGTGTTTTTTTTCTAAAGATAATCGATATTTTAGGATTTACGTAATATTGAAGCTAAAAAAATTTCAAAATTGTTTGTCCGTTAATCTGTCCAAATGTTTCCGCCACCACCATTTGAAAATGATTCGATACAATTCAATTTAATTATGTACTTTTTGTTATATATGAAATACAAACATTTGATAAGTCTATCAACAAACTTAATTATTCATAGTTTGTACGAAAATTCGTAGAGTTGAAGACGATTCCATAATATTTTAAAACGTAACTTTGAATTCGTATCAGATGTTCAAAAATATCGAGGAAAGAGAAGACTACGCTTTAAAATGGATAACAACATTAAAATGTCCATCAGTTACGCAAGAAGATATAAAGTAATGGAAGCTTATGTATGTCCCGATTCTTCCGTATATGCGACTTTCTCTCGTGTCTCCGGATATTTCACTTTCTTCCTCGAGTAGCTGGAACGCGCTCCTCCCGACGTATTTAAAATGAGATCATGTTTATCTCACAGATTACTACTCATCCGATCTTCGATCGATATTTCGAAACAAAAATTCTTCCGAGGAATTATCGAAAGAGAAAATATTACCGAAGAAAGTATTTGTTCCAAGCTATTAGAGAGTTGAATACTAATTTTGGAATTATACTTTCAAAGAGAAAAGAGATTACGATCGCAACATCGATAATCATAAAATATCCAATTCGCATAGAATTAACGCTAAACCTAACTAACTTTTCTATACAATGCTTATATGCGATATATGAATTATATACAATAATACACATTATATACACGTAAAATATTTTTGCGTTTAATCGAGAAAGCGTCTTCAAGACTAATTCGTCTAGTCGAATATGTACGCACAAACGAAATTTGATAAGTTTAGCATTAATCTAATATGATTTTATTCGCAGCATGTTCTCAACGGTGCTATTGGTGGTAATACTTTTATTGCTGCTACTGTACCTGGGTTCGAGAAAACCAAAAGGTTATCCTCCAGGTATGAAAAACTTCTGTTCGTTTTCTTTCGAAAGTATTTTAAGTATGCAATGATAAGAAAGCGGTAGGACGTTGCGTAATCTCGCTTCCGGGTATTCTAGGTCCGAAATGGTGGCCGATTTTGGGCTCTGCTCTGGAGGTGGCCCGTCTTCGCCAAGAGACTGGTTACCTGTTCAAAACCTGTTCCGTCCTGTACAAAAAGTACGGGCCCGTGGTTGGCCTAAAGATCGGCAAGGATCGCATCGTGGTGCTGAACGATCCCGAGAGCATCCGGATGATGCTTACCGATGAAGTTTTCGATGGAAGACCGGCTGGTCCCGTCTACGAGGCGAGAACTTTCGGCACCAGAAGAGGTATATTCATCCTTTACTTTTTTTTTCTATTGAAGTATACCGCATACAGCCGCGATGCATTAGAAAGAGATTAGACAAGTATTCGCTGTTTCGTATCGATACGAATTGTATACGCTGTTTGATTCAAGGTTTGCTAGTCGTCGATGAGAACTTATGGATCGAGCAGAAAAGATTCGTTTTGAAGCATCTTCGGGATTTCGGATACGGTCGGAAGAGCATGTCCACGATAATAGAAGAGGAGGCTCGATGGCTGGTCGAGCACTTCAAAAAGTTGATCAACGACGAGTACAATAATCGTATCGACGAGTCGAAGATGTACTGCAACAATAACGAGCACGAGGACGGACGAATGTATAAGTGTACGAAAAATAAGAACGAGTCGGATCGAATGGATACGACACCGACGAATCGATACACTAAAAGCGTGAAACAATTAAAAGTCTCGGATATGTACATGAACGCGAACGAGTACGTAGAAGTGAGAAAAATGGCAGAATCATCCACTGGAATAGTTATCTCGATGGACGATGCCTTTGGCGTTACAGTTTTCAACGCTCTGTGGAGAATGATAGCTGGTAAAAGGTTGTCCGTTTTCCACTTCTATAACGTTTCGTTGTTTCGCTCGTTTTCTTTGTTTATTATCGTATTATAGAATACCTCGATGCGATGTCACCGCTAACGCATCGTAATTCTTTGACGTAGGTTTAACGTCGACGACGAGGAACTGAATCATCTTCAACGGATAATGACGGAACTTTTATGCGAGATCGATATGATCGGTGCGCCCTTTAGTCACTTTCCGATATTGAGATTCATCGCGCCGAAAATGTCTGGTTACGAAGCCTTCCTGAAGATCCATCAGCAACTGTGGAAATTTTTGAGGGTAAATTAGATAAACGAGCAACAATTGGACAGAGAAATAAATAACATTGTTGCAGGGCGAATTGGATAAACATAAGAATACTTTCACGCCAGACTCACCGAGAGACTTGATGGACGCATACTTAACTGTTCTCAAGTCTAAAGACTACAGTAGCACGTTTTCGGGTGAGTAAATTCTACTCAATACATTTACTCGGTAAATTGTTCGAATTTTATTCGAATGTTGCTAAGCTCACTATTGGTTGTTATTAAAGGAGAATGTAATCGGTCGATCTTATCTAGGTGAATTATAATTACAGAGTCTCAGCTGCTTGCGATTTGCGTGGATCTGTTCGTGGCAGGATCCGAAACGACGTCTAAAGCTCTCAGCTTTTGCTTCCTGTATCTGGTCTTGTACCCAGATGTCCAAAGAAAGGCACACGAAGAAATCGACAGAGTGATCGGACGAGACAGACTCCCAACTGTAGAGGACAGAGCAAAGTAATTTTAAACGTTTGAAAAGAAAAACGCACCGATTTACGGCTATGTCTACAAACCTGATCTCCTCGAATTGTCTTGTTCCAGAATGACGTACATGAGCGCTATCGTGTTAGAATCGTTACGAATGTTCGTAGGACGATCGTTGAATGTACCTCACAGAGCGCAGAAGGATACATCTATATTAGGTCACAGAATACCGAAAGTAAGAATTACATTTGATTTGTGTTACGTAAAAAATATCAGTGAAAATTGATAGTTCTCTGGAAGATACATCGAGTACATTGAGATTTATTATAGGATACGATGCTTCTCGTGAATTTCAACAGTATACTGATGGACGAATCGTGGGGCGACCCCGAAACTTTTCGACCGGAAAGGTTTATCAACGAAAGCGCCAACATTATTATACCGCAAACATACATTCCGTTTAGTATGGGTACGTATATCGAAATAAAATGATGATAAAATGAAAGCCGCATGAATCGAGAAACATGTTTCATGTTAATGTTATACTCGAACAGGAAGACATCGTTGCATGGGAGAAAATTTAGCGAAAAGCAACATATTTATCATTGCCACTACATTGCTACAACAGTTCACGTTTTCTCCTGTCTTTGGAGAAAAGAAACCGTCATCCCAAGACTTCGTCGATGGTGTTACAACTAGCCCTAAACCGTTCAGGGTATTGGTTTCGTTGAGAACGTAATGAAATATCGAATGGAACTTCGATCGAAAGATGCAGAGCTAAGACTTGTAACTAATTTAATGTTTGCATTGTATCGTATAATCGGCGATATTGATATTTAACATTGATATTAAACATTTATTCAAACGCATATGTAAATCCAAAGAATCGTTTAAAATATAAAAATGAATACCATACAGTTAGAAATAGATACATTGTATCTTAATGTTCAGAAAAATATAGTTTATTTTATATGAAAATACATGTATTGTGTATATATTTATATATGTATAAGAAGCCATACGAAATAAATAATACATATACGAGAACAATACAAATTTCATATCACCGTTTTGCTCTTAAAAATTAACAAAGATCTAGGTCTGGATCTTCGGTACTATACTTTTAATAATATATTACGGACAGTATATAAATTGCACATTACTAGAGATTCTGTAAACACGTATATACTTTTTTTTTTTTAATGTCGCTTATTTTTCTATATGAAAAGATAAATCATCCGTTTGTTCCGTTAACATTGTATCTCTTAAAATAGTCTGGCACTTATTTTTATCGCGATCATGAATATACTGCATTCTCATTAATATTAATATTCTTGTGCTTCGGATCACAAAAGTTTTCTTTCTTTTTTGCTAATTTACAAGAAATATATAAAATTATAAATTGTATTTTGATCCTTAATGAACGAAATAATATATACTGACTATGCAGGTACTGTTTCGATTAGAGAAGTGATAAAACTGGTCAAAACTTTAGTAAATGTTCCAACACTGACCTTATAAAAATGAACACAATTTTGTTAATAACAGAGCATAAGGCCTTGTCGTCCCATATAATATAGAGCATAACGTCTATTTCTTCAAAAATTGAATGTATTTTCTCAAATTCATCGCATAGATGAACTTTTGCCAACATATTTTTTTGCACTGGACGGCATTAAACGAATAATTTTTCAATTAAAACCTACTCGACACATTGTGACAAGACTTAAACTAAAAATAATTTAGTCATTAATTAAAACATATATATATATATATATTATCCCTGTAAGTGATGCCGCAAGAAATGTTGAAATACCTTTTCCGGGGGTCAACTGGGATGATCTTCGACTATATGAATCTGTTAAATATAGAAAGTAAAAGAATTAATTAAATAAATACTAACTACTGAATCTTAAAACCCTTTGCTAGCGACAATCTTTACCTCGGATAAGATGGCCCAATTTTCACTTTCACTGTGTACAGTTAGGCGAAGTATTAATATTTTTCCGAATTTTTTATCTACTGTTCCCTGAGCAATCCCCAGTGCATCAAATTTTCCTAAATAAAACACAAGATTTTAAACATATTTTAGTAATTATGTACCCTACATAAATGTACAAATACAATTTTATATAATACCTATAACGATGTAGCCGTCTTCGGTTACGTCGTTACTATTTCTATTTAAAGAAGCAGATATCTCGGAGAACACTTCTACCGTTGTGTTATAAAATCTATCAGACGGGTGTTCAGGATTTCCACTTCTGAATAAGTACCTATAACAAAAAATTTGAACATGATATGATTGTTAACACATTGTTAAAAATGTGACGGATCTAATACCTTTTTATAAAAATGGGATGCAAAAATTTAAATTTTAAGTGGTCTCCTGGTTGCGGCAAAAGACCCCAAAAGAACGACTCTCCTTTGTACGCTTTTTGTAATGTGTATTGTTTATAAGATTTAATTTGCGTTTCAACTGTTGCTTCCGGATTCTCATGCGCATAATATAATGTTATCTTGCCGAATTGTTTATCCTAAATGTAACATTCTTAGTTGTTACAAAGTACAGATAGAAATAAATGAAATAAACGGTTTGCCTTTTTAATATACCTTCAATTTCTGTACTTTTCCCTTCAACGAAGAATGTGTTCCTATATGTTGAAACAGGGAGGGTTTATAATGAACCCATAACTCTGCTTTAGCCATTTTACAATGTTTCTGAAACAAATATGTAACATGATTAAACATTCCGAATAGTGTGCGGAAATACTTCTTTTATATTCATTTTGCGGGAAGAATGTACATACTTACACTATCTTTATCAAGACTACAAACTTTAGTGGAAACCAAGTGGTCCAGTAACCAATCGACTGGTTTATCATTATGAAACATTAAAAAAAATTGGATCAACCATGGCAGTTCTGCACACTTAAATAATTTTCCTGTATCGAAAAGTACATCATAAAGATAAAGTAAAATTCCGGGATAATCTTATTGGTAAATCTATAATATCGTACCGATGAATCCTAATTGACAAAAGTCCAAAACAAACCAATTTTCTTTAGTCACGATTTTTTGCAGTGCAAAAGATTTCATTGTAGTTATAAAATTTTTTTTAGCTAAAATGTCGTCCTCTAGTTGTACATAGAATGTTCCCTTTGTCTGAGCATATGACATAAGAAATGCAAAATCTAAATTTTGTTTTGATCTCCAAACAACTCGCTGGTGATCGTCGCCTAAGGTGTCACGCAATTTAGATAAATCTGGATAATAAGACGCAGACGGGGATATCACATCAATTACACCAGTCTCGAACTCAGTTGGAAACCTGATATTAAAAAATTAGTTAAAACAAATAAATTCAATAATTGTTAATTTGTAAGTAAGAACTTACTGAACTTCAATTTGCTTTGCAACATACGCCACATAGTCCAAATCTGTCTGAAGAAATTACAATAATTGTAGTAAAATTTCCTTTGTGGTTTTGTTACAAAATTATACATACTCACTTCAGCAACTAAAACAATGATCAAAGTGTCTGCTGTTTCTGCAGGATTCATGCGATCCAACAAATTCTTAAGTGTTGCCATTAAATAGCTCTGCACTTCTCTTTTGACCGTTGGTACTCCTAAAACCATACTGATTCCAGTGCGTCCTTTACTTTGGACAAATGCTGGTCGCAAACTATTAGGATCATTTAAAAAATGTGGAAGAAAATTGTATATAGATGGTAACTTTATATTAGTCATGTTTGTTGTAGCATTGTTAAGTAGAAATTGAAGATCTGGTAAAATGTGATTGTTCTCTATCAATTGCAATAACTGATGCGATAACAAGTTTATTTCTTCCTGACTTGTAACATATTTAGCATGTAAATGTTCCAGTTTGGCTTGGAGTTCTGCAATGCTATTTTGTAAGACTGTCTCTTCATTTAAGTCTGAAGGTGATAGAAGATTTAAAATGGCGCATGGTATTAATATTATTGAGAGTATGATCAGACATCGTCTTCGTACAGGGGTCAAAGCTACAAAATGAGGCGTCATCTTCCTTACGGTGAACTCTACATGATTATGTTCATAGTCTTGTGAAAGAAAATTAAGTTTTCAATATTATCGCATTATTAGTTCACAGCATGGGAAACCTAAAACATGATTTAATATAAAAAAATCAATATTTGTATTACAAAAATTTGTATTTACAGATCATATCAAGGAATGCACAGATGAAATAGACAATTCAACTAAACTAAAATACATGCAGATCGAAAAGGGAAATGATAACTCATTAATAAGAATTTAGTTCAATGTTACTGAAATTAACATTCTAAGTTTTGCAAATTTATAAAGCAAAATATAAATAAAGTTGGGTATTAATTGTAATTTAAATACTATTTACATACATAATAATAAACAAATTTCTATGTACATTTACATTCGAAGAAATATATCACCGCGTGCGGTGATAAGAACAAATGTAAAGCGTTACAAGTTAGAAGGGTATATCTAAGTACTGTCTAAATACATCTGCTATACTTTTTAGTGTTTTGTTTTTAGGTGAATGGTTTCAATTTACCACGAGAAATCGTAGTGTTGAGTCCTTCAAACGCCAAGGCAAAACTGATACGTCGTATTAGATTTGACGAATATCATTATCGATTACGAGTCGTACATTTAAAACCGATGGTTCTGTTCAATGAAATACGAAAATCTTTCACTCGATTGATAATTATCGCATCATTTTTGGTAGTTTACCAACAAACCGTTTCAACAATTTTATCTTTGTTTTGTTAAACCTCTGGTTCAATAAATATCCAACAATCTCGAAAAGGATACAATTCTCTTACTCGAAATTGCTTAGGGTCGACTAGATTCTATATATCTGGTTTCATTTTACAGTTAAGGCAACACAAAATATTTGTATCCTCTTTTTAACGTGGATCAATTACGTATTTATGCATGAAAAGTCGTTAAAATTATTACGGTACTTCGTCACATCGAATTCTATGTGGCATAACCTATTTTATTGCCGAGTTAAGTTGTAAGAACACTGACAATAACAATGTTCATAAATTTCAATTTTGCGTAGTGTGAAAAGATATCGCTACGCGATACTTTTTAAAATAATGGAAAAATCATCGTTTAATCATATCTTAACTAAACATCGAAGTACAAATAATCGCGTTGAATATGGTTGAATAGTTGGATTTAATCGTCCTATCCTTTTATTCCATATGTTTCTGCTTTTATATCCCGCGATCATTTGAAGAGTTTACTGAAGTTTACTTTCCATCGATCTTAGCTTGAAGTTTTTTATGTGATTAGACAAAAGATATAGAAATTATTGAAATGATATTGTAACGAATTAATTTAATTGTAGAAAGGTTCAGTTATCTTATCAATAAACAAATAATATATACGTGTATATGTTAAGTTTATTTTCCGATTAGTTTTTTTCAATGAAGTAGCAGTTTTACTAAGTATGTTTTTAATTATCTATCGGAGCTTGAATTCCCAAATAGTAAACAAGAAAATAATTCTATCTTTTTTCCCGGATTCGGATCTAAATACAAATCGAAAAATCGCTAATCTAGAGACTTTTCCTTCACACGTCTTTCACGTGGCTGCGTGAAACCGAAGTGTTTTTGAATATTTTTAAAATCAGGTTAAGACGGTGTTATGAATTGATTATTGAACGAATATTGATTAAGAAAACATGATGATGGTACGTTTCTTATTATATTATTTACACAATTAATTTATTTTTATTACTGTTCAGTTAACCTGAATGGGCAAATTATGATTTCTATACGATTTATAATGAATGAAAGTATATAAAATTTAATGAATGTACAGTAATTTATTACAAAAATTTGTTTTTTTAATGAAGTGCATATTAAACTGTATCAACCGATATGCTTTTTAGACTAAAAAGACCAAAGTAGGAACAAAAGGAGCGAAGCAGATTGTGGAGGAAAACAGAACAACTCTAAGCTTCTATCGTAATATGATTATTGGGGCATTAGGAATATACTTTACTATTATGATGTTGTTCTTTGAGTTCACAACATCGTCGATAGTAAGTTTCTTATTTATATCATGACTAGACAATTTGAAGTAGTGCCTGACATAATACTGCATTTATTATGTATTATAATTACAGACCTTAAGCATTTTTTCTGGAATTGTATATATAGCAAGTTACCAATTCATGACATATATAACGAAAGCAACATATTCAGAATCCGGACAACTTTTGGATTCTGGTATTGATCTCAACATGGAAGGTGGTATAGCAGAGTAAATATCACAAATTATATTAATTGAATGTTAAAATAATGTAATATGTTTATTACATATCAACTTATATTTGTTACAATATAATAACATTTCTTTCTTTTGTTCTAGACATGTAAAAGATATAATTATATTAACCTCAGGAGTACAAATACTTTCGCTTATATCAAATTATTTTTGGTTCTTATGGCTTCTTGTAAGTAAATTCAGTTAAATGAACAATTTAAATTTATATTTTTTAAAATAACATTTTTCACTTTCACTTATATACTTAAATAAATTATGAAATTTGTATACTGTATTGTTACAGGTACCATTGACGGGAGGTTGGTTATTATGGAAAAAAATATTAGCTCCATGGTTCTTCGCGTCTGCTCCTGAGCAACCTGAGATTAGCGAGAAGAAACAACGGAAGTTGGAAAAGAAAATGGCTAGACGGCATTAATGTTTTCCTTAGGCATACAAGCGCATTTTTAATAAATATTTATGAACTTTACAGGGATGGGATAGATTTGAGCAAGATTATGAAACAAGCTGTCTTCGTTTGAGCTTGCATTGTTTCATACACTGTTCTATGTTCACCAGAAAACTTGTACGCAAATTTTTAGATAAACTGTAAAACCAATTTTTTAGAAATTGAATCATTTTTATGGATGCTATATTAATTTATATAACTGTCTTTTAGCATTAAAAAAAGGAACTTTATAATGAAAAGATTAATATAAAAATAAATTTTATAATTTTTAACGTTTATCTATACTATTTTTCATGTATTTACTCTCTAATCTTTATATATTATAGTTTGCAACTTTCTTTGATAACATATATTAACATTATTTCTTACAAGAACTTAAAATGTAAATATGCAGAACATGGAGTTTCATATGTACATATGTACATACATACAAATTTTCACATATTTGACCATGTGTATTTATAAGAACGAATTAAATTCGTAATGCGAGCAATGTTATTCTACATGTAAACACTCAATATAAATTAAATACTCTTATTTGGCTTTGTTTCACTTTAAATATAATACTAAATGGAATGTGCTCATCACCATTTCTTAATCTGCTTTAAAAATCTTAAAAAAGTGCATCACAATTAAATTAAAATACGATAACCAACATATTAAAATTGGCTCATGGTATAAATATTAGTTAAATTAGAATTGTATTTCTATTGATGTCAACTTCCATTAACAAAATTGTAGCAAATTAAGATTTTCATTTAATAAATACTAAATATTATTTATTAAATACTATTGCTGTATACCATGATAATTATTTGAAAAGTATTTTCTAATCCTATTTGGACTCTTACAATGAAACTACATAACATAGCGGACTACCGTTTGTAAGCTTAAGTAGTTTACAAAATTTAAAGAGTATCTACATCTAAACCTTTTTTTCTCCTGTAATCGTGTTCGGATTGATATCCAGGTGGATGATTATGATCATGTACACCTGTAGGCATAAATCTTTCCGCCATAACTGCGCATTTCCCTTTACAACCGCGATGTTGTTCTGCACATCGGTAATGAGATCTGTTCAAAACTTCTGAACGAGACGTCAAATTATAAACGTAGCCCTCGTGCACTAACTGTGGTCGACCTCTCGCGGATAGTCTATAAATTACTGGTTCAACAGCTGTAATTTAAAATATGCCATTTCAATCATTCATTAATTTGACTATGAACTTTTAATTTTTGCATTATTAAATTTTCCAAAATTTTTTAGAATTTATTAAATTCTTCAAAATTTTTCAGAATTTATTAAATACTTCAAAATTAATAATAATACTACGTTTAATAATAAATTATACTTTTACTCATACTATTAAGATAACAATGCTTTTTTTATTTAAAAATTATTATTAAATAATCTCTCAGGTGTATAAGTTTTCACCTTGTTGGGTAGAGGTTTCTTTGGATGTCTGTGCATCGCTTAACTCGCTTGGATCCTCTTTCTGATCATTTTTATTACTTTTTACAATAGGAATATTATCATCTTCATTTTCATGCGTAGAATCATCTGTATCTTTATTCATTAAAATTGAAACATCTTCGTTATTATCATCTACATCTTTATTTGATAAATCATGAATATTTTCCGATATAGCTGATCTATTACGTCTTCTTTTTTTTACATTCTGTTTTGTTATATCGCGAGATCTTTTTCTTCTATCTATCATTTCTACGTCTTTGTAGATGGTATCTATTGTTCCTGAATGCGATTGATTCACAGTTTCAACATTAGAATCGATACTTAATTGATTGTCGCAATTAGGTAAAGGTTTTGTGCTAATTGTGTCTTCTATTGCTAGTCCTCTGATTTGCAATGTTTGAGCTACTTTCAAGAAAGTAGATAAATCGTCTTGTTTAATGTTAATTTCACCTTGATACATGAATTTCAATAACGATTCAATTTCGGTATACTTCATGTCTTTAAGGATAATTACTGGGTGCTGACAAGGATTTTCCTATAAAATGATCCTAAGAAGCTCTTATTTGAGCTATCGTGACTTATAAATACATTTACCATATATAATATTAGTTTCTGTACCTTAAATATATTTTTAAAATATGGGCTGCAGACCGAAAGTACTAGCTTATGAGCCTGTAGTAGCTGACCCTCTACAGCAAGTGTGACATCTACTAAATCATTTTCTGCGAGATGATTTAAAAAGCCAAACGTCAAGTTACTAGAAAAGTTGTTCCATTTCAAGGACAATTGTTCTGATAGCGAAGTTTCTGCCATTTCTATCTGTAAAGAATGGTAATGTTGTAACAATACATTTTAACGAACTTGTGCTACAAGAATGTACAAATATTACCCCTTTATTTATTACCCAAAGTTAGAATTCCTGACAAAACAAACAGAATATCCCAACTTATTGTTAGAACCACAAGGGTTAGAATTGTAATTACTACAAGTTTAATTTTATATCATGAAACAATTTTAGAGAAATAAGAATTCATTTTTACTTTCGACGAGAATGATACATTATTGCTATTTTGTATTGAGATATTCAAAAATCGATAGAGTACGTAAAACAATTGCTTTTAAATGAAATATCTAAGACTGTAATGATTGGTAATATTGTACTATATTACGTGTTATGAATCATACCATCGTGACAGACGTACTGTCGATACCGATGGAATCGCAATGTATAAATTTTCGAATTTATTATTCAAACATATACTATGTATATTTTCATGTTATATATTTCTCTATATAAATATACGTATAATACATGTAACGTGTGCTGTATCAGTAACGCTAATTATTGTTTACTTCGGTACATTACATTTTTAGAAATTTATATGAAACGATAAAAAAAGATCATTTTTACTCAAAATATATTTGTCCTTTATATGCAAGATATATTTGTAGAAAAGAAAAAGACTATATCGTATGTTTTGTATATATTTATCGTACAATCCATACATTATTATTATTGTATAGTATTAAAGAAAAGTGGAAACGTACCCTCATTAATCGTACATGGAATCAAGTCATTTAAAGTTTCAAGTATCACTTGAATGTTTTGTTTTCTTTAGTTGCTAACTTTTAGAGCATCGATAGATTGTAAATCATTCTTACTTCCCGTCGATAACAGAAATCGTCTCTTCTATTCGATTCGCAAGCTAAACTGTCAAGACACTTTTACCGTTTTTGGAAATTCAAGGTATTTATATTTCAACTATTGGCAGTTGACTTACATTTGCTTCGCGACCGCATTTTATAGTGAAGTTAGTAGCGTACGAAAGCTGACAGCGTGTTTGGTGTTGAGCTGTTGAGTTCATTGAGTCCATTACGTGTCCCTTAACCAAGCCACGTCAAAATATTTATTTCCTACAATGGTAAGTGAAATATTCGCTTCGGTATGATGATTTCTCTCGATAATTTTATCGAATATTATTCTTTACTTATATTCAGCGAACTAAGTATTCGCATTATGTTACATTATAATTTATCTTGACTTTTAGCCCGGTATTTTTCAGTGCAAGTACCGCATGTTTAACAACCGTTTAAGTTAAATGATTGAGTTTAATAGTTAAGTCTTGTTTTCTACATAAACATAAAATTGAAGATAATATTATCATGCTCATAAATGCTACTAGGTAATGGTTTTGCTCTTGAATTCTTTCCTTGTTCTAAAAATTTAAAGACTCATTTCCATAACTTCTTTCAAGTTGAATGTAGATTGTTGATTACTTTAATCCATTAATTTATCTAGAGAAAATATCTACTTTAATCTTTAAATTTAAAATAGAATGGGCTTTAAGTAATATTCTGATTACTCTAATTTTTCTTTGTAAAAGTTAATGCATGAGTGCAACCTTACAACAATGACATGTGTATTAATAACTTGATGTGTGTATATTTAAAGAAATATTGAAATTAATTTTGATTTTTTATTTGATTCAGGTGGAAATTGAGTCTATGATGAGATATGTTTCTCCTATAAACCCTGCAATCTTCCCATTATTAGCAGTGGTATTACTAGGGATTGGAATATTCTTTACAGCATGGTTCTTTGTATACGAAGTTACTAGCACAAAATTTACGAGGGATATGTTCAAAGAATTGTTAATCTCTCTAGTGGCAGCAATATTTTCTGGGTTCGGTGTATTATTCTTACTGCTGTGGGTTGGCATTTATGTATAGGTACGTTATTTAAAAAGAGATATCGGCGAACCATTTACATGTACTTAAGTCATAGCACTTCTGTACTTTTGTTTCAGGTGTATTTTATCGATGTGAAAAATAAATTTTAAGACTATATCTATTAGTATTTAAATAATTATATAATAATTCCTCATTACATAAGAATAAAAACAATGTATTTTTACTAAAACGTGCAATGTAGTGTTTCATCTATACATTTATTACATGGTAAATAAGCATTATGTTTCTTAATATCTAAATTGCTATTTTAGGTACATCCTTTTCTTACAATGTAAAAAGAATTCAATTGAAAATTTGTCTTCTTTCCACATTTTTGAGAGAAATATACTTTCAATAAACAAAGATGTTTAGACTTCCTATGATATTTAAATCTTCATTTGTTTTTTAGAAGCTTTGTATTTATATCATTTTTTTTTTATTACTAACGAAATGTAAATATAAAACAAAAAATGTGGTAATGTACAATATTCGAGTTACAAGGAATACTTTTTGGACTTGCAATGATAATTCCTTACCTCTAATATATTTATATTCCTCTACTTAATATAAGATTTATATAGTTGATTGTGGATACGTTGTAATAAAATAAAATATTAAAAACCGCAACTTCGTAAAAATTAAGCAGATTATTTAACCAGCCAATCCCGCTTTTTGGCGACAACGTTGCATGAGTGCTCTAAGCATAAATTGCCTGCGCGAAAGTTGTCGTACTTGCTTTAGAAATGCATCCAAGTCTATAATACTGCAACGTAAACCTTCCCCAAGATAATATATAGCGTCCTCTGTAGCAGCCTCTTCCGCAAACGCATTTAACATTCTGTAAGCAAATAAGTAATAACGTCAGTTATCCAAGAAAAAAATAATAGACACACGAATCTTCGAATATTTACTGTTTGTAAAGCGGTGCAATTGTAGTAACAGCTTCGTCGACATCTATCGACTGATTGTCGGAAAGTTTTGCAATTTCTTTTTCTAATTCAGCTTCTTTGTCTTGAAGTATATTTATATTTTTTTCAAGTTCGGCTTTCTCTCTTTTTAATCTATTAAACAAGTCGGTAAGATGGTCGGATCCGCTTGTAAGCTCTTGTTGTGTTCGACGTAATGTTTCTAGTTCGGCTGCCAATTGCAAGAATTGTTCTTTGAGTCTTCGTCTTAATTTATCTTCCACCGCCGATAATAAGGAGGCTCTGATATGTTCTTCTGTAATTGTGCCCGATGCGCCAGCAGTGCCAGGTACCGTTGGAGACTTACGAATGATGAGAAATAATCAATAATCAAATAAAAAGAACAAAAATATTTCATTTACCGAGACCTATAGAAACTTACTGGTTGTGTGGTTGAAGGATAGGGAAAGGAACCATATCCTTGAGATGGATAATTTGAAGCAGCTCCTCCATAGGATCCTCCGTATCCTTGATATGGAAATCCAGACGATGCTGTAGGCATGTATGGCGGATATACATTACTTCCACCAGTGTATTGAGAATTTTGTAGATACGGCGGAAAATTAGAGCCGGGTACGTGAGCTCCGCTTCCTGTACTTCCAGGCACAGGCATGAAAGCTATACGAGTTTCCATTTGTTAGTACCAAAGTTTACCAGAAAGATATTTAAAAGTTAGGTCATCTTACGCTGGACTGGATAAGGTGTAGTACTAGGTTGGGTGTCTTGTCGTGGCTTAGCATAAACAGGTGGTTGTTCCCCAAAGGTTGCAATCATTACCTGAATTAAACTACGTAAATCGGATGAATGCTGAACATAAAAGAGAGTTATAGTTGTTAAAAAGATGTTACAGGATAATAAACAATGCAATATTTGTATCAATACAATTGTAATACTCACTGGTACCCAATTATGAAGATAAGGTAAATAAATTTTTCCATTATGATCAACATACATGCTAACTTTGATATTCATATCAGCTGTAGGTTTAACATAACACATAGGTGCATTATTTGGATGCGTGTCCATGAGCCATATACATACAGGAATGTTGTAGCAACTACCTAAATAATAAAATGAAAATTATATTATTTATTGTGATTGTTTATACAATAAGTATTTTTACAATGGATTAAAATTGATAATGTTACCTTTATAACAAACAGGTATTGTTCCTTGTAAGTTGAATAATTCTTTACGTGAACCATCATTAAACACTAATAAAAAAATAAACAAAATAAATCAATTATAATTAATAATGGTACCGACAAAATTCTTTCAAAGTACATATTATAAACTTATTCTTATGGTGTTAGAAATACGTAAGCTAAGAGATATTTGCAAATAATCACCAAACAGGTCTACTTCGCATTGCAAACTTTTGTAGAGATTCAAAACGCCAATGACATGTTTTCTGGTGATATCAGGATTCTGATACTAAAAAATAACGTGTCTATTACATTAAAAGATACATGTTCAACGAAATGCACACGTACAAAAAGAATACGTACCATTGATAAACCTTGCCTTATCTTCCCTTCGTCTAGAGATGTCATTTTCACCATTTAATCTAATGTTTTATCACAAATCGTCACGGAAAAATACAAACGTTCTTATTAAAAATCTAAATTTCCCTCTAGCAATATTTAGTATTTGATTAATATTGCACGAACGCTTCGCGAGTCAATTAATCGATCAATCAAGTTTCTCGCGTTCTTTCTGGCTGCATAGAAACTACGAATTTATATTTTTATCGTTACTTGTACATAACCAAACGATAACCTGTATCTGCTTCAACTATCGTAGCGCCTTCGACTCGCAAGTGCAAGTGGATAAACCATATTCATTCATCTGTCATTGAAGATAGCCCGATAATTCTAATATAATCCTATTGCTAACTTAAGATCAGAGAACAAGACAATCTATTGAAAGCATTCGGTCAAACGCGATTGAACACGATTATCGTTTAGTGCTGCCACCGATAAATTAGCGGGCATTTTAAAACCGTAGGATGATGTACGCCATGTTACGGAAAGGGAAATGAGATAGTAATATTTGTGTGCTTATCGTTTCAATGAGGGCAGTTTAATGCAATATTACATTTAATAATAACTGTATAGATCTCGCACGTATGCACGAGCTAGAACAATACTTGAAAATGTTACATTCTCGAATTTTTTTATTGATCAATACATTACGATATATCGTAACATTAAATAAACAAAATGAACCTCCTGTAGACCGTGATTTGTCAAAATTTAATTTTCAGACTCTGTTTTCTCTTTCGTTTCGCTATTTTCGGACGTGTTTCTATTCTTTTCCTCGGACTTTGACTCTTTCTCCGACTTCTTCTCTTTGCTGGATTTCTTTTCGCTTTTCTCCTTGTCAGGTTTATCACCGTCGCCCTTCTTCCCGTTGTCCGACTTATCTTTACTCCTTCTCTCTTTGTCCTTGTCCCTGGTTTTTTCTGAATATTTCGACTTGGAGGATCTGGACTTCGATTTGGATCTGGATCGTCTAGACTTTGATTTTGACCGTTTACTGCGAGATCGCGAACGGCTCCTTCGCCGCGGAGATCTCTTTTTCCGATCTTTCGATCTAGATCTTGATCTGCGTGACCGAGAACGCCGAGATCGAGAACGAGAACGATGTCTGCCGCGGGAACTGCTTCTCCTGCGCGACGGAGATTTTCGTCTGCGTTCTTTGGAACGGGAACGTTTCGATCGTGATCTTGATCTACGTCGATGACGGGAACGCGAACGTCTATGGCGAGAACGGGATCTTTTCCGCGATCTGGATCGTCTACTACGCCCTCTTGATCTTGATCGAGATTTTCGGCTGCGGGAACCACTGCGGCTTCGTTTGTCCTTCGACAACATACCGATCATTGGATCTATCGCGGCTGAAATTAAATTGTGAGCTTCCTTCACCCTCGACATAGCTTCTTCGATTTCTTTCTGTGCTGCCTCGTTGCTCTTTGCTTCTGGCTTAGCTATTGCTTGGGTGGAGTGGTAAATTTTAATGGGTCTGTCCATAAGCATTTTTCCGTTCAGTAGTAACGCGGAGACTACAGTTGCTTGTTCCGATAGCTCTACTAGAGCGTAATGTTCAGCATCCGAATCTCTGGTACACATACGTAAATATTTAACTTCGACGCTGTTAGTACTGAAGAAGTCTAATAGATGGTCCGTCGTCACGGAAGGATCCAGATTAGCGAGGACCAGCGTTCTCCTAATTTCTTCTATCCTTCGACTATCCAAATGACCAGGCAGATGTGGATAAGGTGGCAAACCGTTCGACTCCAATTTCGGATCTATAGTGGTGATGACATGATTCGGTGGAATGCCTTCGATTGCATTTACAAAGTTCGGTGGTAGTTTAGGCTCCGAAGGATATAGACCTGAAAAAATATAGTTTCGTGAATCAATTATAAGGTTCGAAAAAAAGAAACTAAACATAATTTTACAAGAATTTAATGATTCTTTGTACCTACCTGGAACAACTGTGCCATTGTTTGTCAGTTCGAGGGCTCTTTGTTCGTCGGGAATGTCTCCATTCTGGTAAGGGATCACGATCAGCGCACGATCAATAAAGACAGTGTTTGTCATGTGCTGAGCAACAGCGACGCATCCTTGGTCATGAAATTTTATGTAGCAAATACGAGACTGAACGGGTACCGCGACGTCTCGTATAGTAGGATACAATCTGATATCCTCTATTTTTCCGAGATACCCAAACAAGGTTTGCATTTGATCTTTAGTCGCTTGAGGCGCGATATTAGTTACCTGCACCACTTTTGTCGATCCAACCGCCATTCTTTCTACGATTTTCTCCGATTTTCCTCGACGTATTATAAAGAGGTTAGGTTATGGAGGAATAGCTTTGCGCGCGGCCTGGTCGTGCACTTTACACGAAAGCGTTAATCTAATTGACGCATTATCGCTTAAAATGGTCGAGCATAATACCAGTTAGAAATTGTTCACATTTATGAACGATTTACACGGAAATCAACGTTCCATCTGAACCGAGATATCAAGCTACACATAACTTACTCTACGTTTCACTACGTTCTCAAGATTTTTTTTACTACAAAATTTTTAGACCTGTGTTGTGGCACGAACTATAAAACTATAGATGATCAAAATGAGTGTTCCGGATCTATTTAAGATTGGTTTTGTGAAGATTCGCCTGTAAGTTGTTCCTGACTCTGGGGGCGGGGGGGGGGGGGGGGGCCACGGCCAGGCGGCGGC
>NW_026535289.1:13113957-13146504 GCF_026225885.1 Hylaeus anthracinus
CCCCCCAACGGCCATGCGGCGGCCATTTCCGATTCCATTGTAGCGTCTATACAGAGTGTCACAAAAATGTTGTAACACCTTGAAAGGAGTGGTTCGGGAGGTGATTTGAAACAACTTTTTCCTTAGCGAAAATGTTGTCTGAGGCTCCGTTGAGGAGATATTAACGGAAAACACTGACCAATCGGTCAATGCCGGTTGAGCGTAGGCAACGCGATAGGTGGCCGCGCTCATACACTACCGCGAGCGCTCCATCGGCATTCTCGCGCTCCAATTGGTCAGTGTCTTCCGTTAATATCTCCTCAAAAAAGCCTCGTACAACATTTTCGCTAAGGAAAAAGTTGTTTCAAATCACCTCCCTGTGTATTTAACACCAGTCTGATATCGAATATCGGACGAATATGTAACAGTTTAGTACCAGTGACGTCATCGGTGAGAAAACGCCCAAGTTTTTTAAAGGGTCGATAATTGTTGTTGTATTAAATAACTATTCATAAGAATGATAAATTTGATAACTAAACTAATATATTGTAGTGTTATGAAGCAATGGATCGTATTAATTATGCGTTTATGAAAAATAAAGAATAATTGATTAAATGTATTAGTGGCGCCATCTAGCCGCAATAGTGGAAACTATTTTTACTACAAACTTGGGCGTTTTCCCACCGAAGGTGTCACTAGACTAAAACCAGTATTAATAAATTATTGTTAAAATTGGAAAATTTGACATAATTACACAAGCGCTAGGCACTTTATTATTTCATAGATTTATTTTTTTATTGTACACTATGTTTATTATAAGGAAAATTATACATTACAGGGGTTAATAAGTGTCTAAAAATATATCATTGAAAAAAAGTTCGGTCTGTTGGCCGCTAGATGGCGATACCAATTTCGTGTCCATGAATCGAGCGAAGATACAAATATAAATATATGCAAACGTAAATTGTTTTGAAATTGATAGAAATTATTCCCTTTAACAGTTTAATAAACGATAAACGAATCAACCAGCCTGTTAGTATCAGGACAATGTCAAGCTAGTCTTAAAAAAAAGTGGTACTTTTACTTGCAAGCATTCTATTGTAATTGAAAAATAGTAACTTGAGATCGTAAAGTAATATGTTATCGTCACGCGAGGAAACGATAATCGTCTCGGTTTTCGTAAGTAGAGAAAATAATTGGAAGAGATGTAAGGAAAATTGATCAGGAGATGAATGGACAATGGGATAAATTTGACGATAGAAACACGATGCTACGTGAAAGTGCTTTATTCCTTTCGGAGGTCGTTCGTCGCAGACATCGACGTCGGGAATGCTGCTCTCAATTTTTGTTTCTTTTCTCCGTATATACGTGTACATATATGTATAAATATACATACATGCGTGTATGCAATGCATATGCGTACATGTATACATATATATTATATTGATGTAGGTACGTATGTATGCGAGGAATACATACATATATACTCTAATAAGCGATCCTAATTATCGAGTAAATTACCGTCTGATATTAAAAAATACGCATGTATATGTACATGTACAATTACAACACACGCCAGGACGGCAGGAATCCTGGTCCAGCGAGACCTTAATAATGAGTTCATATATTTCCTTTTCTTTTTCTTTTTTTTGTTCGTATTTCTTTTGTTTTTTTTTTTTAACGAAGGTTGAATGTACAGTATACACATTTACACTTATCGTTTCAGCAACAACAATTTTATTGTACGTAGATTGCAAAAATTAAATAAATAATGACAGTGGTACATCGCGTATTGGACGGAAAGGCCCAAAACACTGCGCAGAGGTGTGAGAGGAAATTATAGGTTTAAATTCGGTCGAGGTGCGATTGCGTCTCTCTCTTGTGTTCTCCCTGGCTTTCTTCCTTTTGCTCTCTCTTTCTCTCTCTCTCTCTCTTGCTTTCATCTTTACCCTCTCAGCCCTCGGTCATTCTCTCTCTCTCTCTCTCTCTCTCTCTCTCTCTCTCTCACTCACTCGTTCTCTCCCGATCGCGTTCACCCTATCCCTCCATCTTCACCCTTACACGCATTTTCTCTCTCACTCCCTCGCTCATTCTCTCGTTCTTTCAATTAAAAGCGATTTTCACGTTGCGAAAAACACAAACGGAGAGAGCCGAGTCTCGAATTATGAGAATCAATCACTGAAAAAGGTCGGAAACAGATTTTTTTCACGGTTTATAAAAAATCTATTTTTTTGTTTTGAAGCACATGCCCAGTAATACCAGACGAACAACGCGTCGTTATCCGTGTTCTCTGTTCACCGTTAAATATATCCTCCCGTCTTTAATTTTCGTTCGAGATGCTCCTAAGTAGTACAATAATGGTTTTCGTTTTTTCTTTGTTATTTTATCATTTTTTTTTTCTTTATCATCTTGCTCTTTTTCAGTATATTACAATAATTAACATCGTCACATACAGACTTATACACTAACGATATGACTACAGCTCCAAACCAGCAGAGCGTTCATCGATGAAGAAGTGAGGATAATTATTTACGCGTCTTTCGTTTTCTCTCCCTCCCTCGCGTTCTCACACTCTCCCTCGCTCTGTCTCACCAATCGCACTTTCTCGCCATCTTTCGCTCCTCGTTCCGTCTCACTTTCTCACGTTTCATCTAACGATGCCTTTCTCTCTCCACTTTCCTCCCGATTGGTAAATACCGATATGCCAATTTATTTATAAAACGTTACAAAGTTATTTGTGAGCGCTGCCGCGTGGCGTTATTCGATCGCGGGATCTCGTCGTTCCTCATTTTTCGTACGGCCTCCCGCGTTTTTGCCTTTTCGACGTCCGAACGGGTAGCAGACGTTTCTCTCAAAAACTTTCGCCCCTCCTCTAGCGACTCGACGGTCCCCGAGTATCTCGAACTCCCTCGCTCTCGCAAATTCCTCCCCTCCGCCCTCTTTCTTTCGACTTCGAATCGTTTCCACCGAACGTTATCGATTTTTTTCACCTCGCAAACGTTAGTCAGCCCCTCCTGCGAGAAATAAACAGCCCACGTTCGCATCGATCCGTTCAATTTTCTCCGCCTCGGACGTTGCGAATGTCGCGATCTCGCGATTTACACGAGCTCTTCGCTTCGCGCGGCGATCGTCGTTAGCGATACCAACGTGTGTATCGAGTAAGGCGCGGGAAAGATCGCCGGAGTTTCCGTGAACGTTACGGAGCTAGGGTGTCGAATATTTTTTACCTCGAATCGTTCGAATCGAATTTTTTCCAGCGATTCCGAATGGAAAGTTTTACCGAAAAGTCGCCGTGTCGGAGATTTCGTTCGCGATCGCGTCTTCGAGTAGAGTCGAAATTCCGTCTTCGTCCTTCCCGTCGTTCGACAAATATAATCGATTTTCGACGCTCGCCGAATCGAACATTCGAAACCCTGCGACGCCGTAGGCTGACCGAAACTCTCCGCTGTGTCGAGAAGTGAACGGGTCGTGGACATTGTTTACTTTTTTCTTTTTGTATTTTCCTGACGATTTCAAAGATAATTTACGCCAATGAGAAAATGCTTTCGGGGAGGGGGGGGGGGGGGGTTGTTCTCGTTGACAGGCGCGATACAGCTATTATACATATACGTACGTAACAAAATATCTCTCACCTCCTCGTTTCTCCTTTCAAACCTCTTTCATTCGTTCCCCTAAGCTCCTACCTCTCCCCTCTGTTCCACCCCTCCTCTATTGTAGATCGGATCGACTTTTGCGTATCGTGTGTTTGTATGCGCGAAATTGCCGACTCGACTGTACGAAGGCATCATGTAGGGAACTATTGAGTTACACGAGATGTTCGACTAGATACAGGCCGTCGGTTTTAGGGCAGATGTAGTCGAATACTTTTGTTCCCGATTTTATAAAAACAAAAAAGAAAAAAAAAAAGATGAAAATGAATTCCTCTGTCGTTCGATTCGTAGAGAAATTATTGCGCATCGTATTTTGTATCCGTTATCGAGATTGCGAATATGTCGAGGTGATCTGTCTCTAGTTGGACATCCTGTGTAATGTAATTATACGTATATCTATACATTTAGTCTCGATCACGTTTTTTTTCTCCTTTTTTTTTTCCTCGTTTTTGGTTCGCTCTCGGTCTTAACGAACGATTGACCGATGATCGATCGATTGTTGCGTAACAATTTCTTCGAGTACGTTTTCACTTAAGTACGTCAGCTGTCGTGGGTGGAGCGTTAGTTTCTTTTTTTTTATTTTCTACCACTTCGTTCTTCCCTCGTATCCTCTCTCGCTCTCTCGCATACACACACTCTCTGTCTTTTATTACTTCATTTATTTTTCTTTTTTTTAGCTTTTCGTTTAAAGACTAGATTGCGGGGATTCCGGCACAAACAAGGAATGTCGTAGTACATTATATCAACATTTAATAAAATATTTGAAACATTAACAAATAGACTATATGAGTACTACATGACTGCCCTTAATAATGTTTACAGCTAATCGATAAGTAGTAATCAGTTTTCTCCTTTCCTTCGTTACCGCTCTCTCTCTTTAAACCGATGGATTATCGATCGACGAGTGGGGGGAAGTAAATTCTGTTTACCGTAATCGATTACTCGCTCGCCCTCCTCCCTTTCCTTTCGTGTCACATTCGTTCGGCAGCGATCAAACTTTTCCGTCTGCTTTCCATCTTGCGTAGCAGCCTGCTGAGTATACGTGGTTCTCGTTTCGCTATCCGCTTAATCTCCCTTCAGTTTTGAGCAATGTCTAATAAACAATTTACAGTTCTAGGTCTTCTGGCTATATTCCTCCTGTAGAAGCGTCGAGGTGCTGTTACGTCCTCGTCGAGACGTCTCGCGCTTTCGTCGGTATCCGGTAAATACCGGATAAGTGCAAGACAGGACTATCTCCACCACTGGGAGGGTTCATCCTTGACGCTCGGCGAGCGAGCAATGTAATCAGGGCCGGCGTTAGGAGCGGGCGCGGTCGGGCAACCGCCCGGGGCGCCAGATTTTTGGGGGCGTCGCAGTCCGGTGTAGATTAGTAAAGCTGCTATACAGGGTGTGATTTGAAACAACTTTTTCCTTAGCGAAAATGTTGTCCGAGGCTTCGTTGAGGAGATATTAACGGAAAACTCTGACCAATCAGAGCGCGAGTATGCCGATGGAGCGCTCGCGGTAGCGTATGAGCGCGGCCGTCTAGCGCGTAGCCTTCGCTACCGCGAGCGCTCCATTGGCATACTCGCGCTCTGATTGCAAAGGAAAAAGTTGTTTCAAATCACCTCCCGAACCACCTCTTTCAAGGTGTTACAACATTTTTGAGACACCCTGTATATTGTAGTTTAACACGTTGATGGCCACGTCACCCATATGTGGGTGACAGTGTTTTTCACTGAAGAACTAAAAAAATTAATTCTGAAAGTTTTTCAAACGAAATGAATTTAAATAAAATTCGTGTATTTTGATGAAGTTACAAAAATAAATACCGCGACGGATGTTTGATTATATAGTCTCCAATAGTCTCCAATAGAATAATATTTAATTCTAGCAGAAATTTTCAAGAATATTTCTCTGACAGTCAACGTGTTAACAATCTTTACGATCTAGTTACAGATTCATCGTTTGATATTATTACCTCGTCTCGTTTTCTTAAAAATTTTAAGCCCCTGAAGGGACGCCACGATAATCTTGCCCGGGGCGCCAATATTCCCAAAACCGGCCTTGAACGTAATACGATCCTAACCGAGATATCGGCGTGACATTGTTATTGTCGCCCCGATACTGCCGACTCTTTCTCTTTCACTCTGTCCTTTTTCTACGTTCGACACGAGTCAAACGTAAACACAGAACAAAGACCTCGACCGAACAGTTTCAACGTTTCGTATCCCGATTTCCTTGCACTCGTCCAGTCTTTACCGAGTACCGGACGCGTCTTCGTCTTGAATCGTTTTTCACGTCGCCCGTTTCAATTCATCCTCGTTGCCGGTCTTCCCCGAGAAAAACCCGATTACCGTGATTCAGTTTTTACTTTCAGTGACCAACGGGCTCTCATTCGCTACGTCGGAAATTTTTATACGCAACGACGACGGGGCTGGCGCGTGGGCGCGATTACTAACGTTTATCGCCTTGTTTCTTGGCGATAATGCCGCGACGCGTTGAACGATGAATCGAAGTCGCGAGAAATCAAGAATTGTCCGTCGCGACGGAACCTCGAATGGGGAACTTGAACGCGTCGTCGAGATCGAGAATTGGCTGTACGATTCGATGCGATGCGTGCAATTTTCGTAGTTTTCGACGAGAAAAAGAAGAAAGAAAAGAAAAAACGAAAAAATTGATGCGAAAATCAATGGTATCCCGAGGCATCGTAACCGCGCTTAGGCGACCAGCTGCGAGAAAACAAGTTTTTCATCTTCACCTACGTACTCCGTAATTGCTAAGTAATGTGTGTGTATGTGTGTGTGTATGTACGTGTATTTGTTTATGTGTATATATATATATATATATATATATATATATATATATACATACATGTGTATTTATATATATATATATATACATATACTTTATTTTTATTCAAATCGTTATATAGTCTCGTTTAGAGAAGGCGACGCGCGCCGCGTCGTTTATTTACTTTGTTTTTAATGCCTACAAATGCATCGATTCTTTTTTTTTGTTTGTTAATATATCTCTTCCGGCATCGTGGACATACAACGTAAATAGCCTAGATGTCGTCGTACAAATAAGTTGATCGATATTAATCGTTGCCCTGAGTGCCTTGGTACCCGGCTTGCGAACGGAACTCAATTTCCGCGCCTCGATATACATGTATATACATAGATGACGGAACCTCCGTTATACGAATTCTCTTTTCGCGGAACACGTATTTTTCTCAACGTACAAAATTCATTTCGGTAACAAAGATTTATCGCGAAACTCGATGGCGTCTCAAGGAAGACATCCAACGCTACTTAACGATAATAATAATAATAATAATAATAATAATAATAATAATTACGACACGAGACAATTCCGAAGCCGGAAAACTATAAAATAATCGCAGACATACCGAAAACATGCAGTTAACGGTAGAAAAAGATATTATATTTTCGTTATCGCGCGACCCTGTCAATTCGAATAACAGAGGTTCCACGGTACTCGATTCTCGATCCGCCATCACCTTCTTGCTCGTTCGTTAAAAGCTCTCGGTTTGATTCGCGTAATCCCGCTTCGTCCGAATCCGTTTAATTCCTTACCGCGTTCCGTTCTCTTATTACACGTTTTTTTCTCTTCTTTAGAAGCAGCTAAACGAAAATTTGAAGCGTCGCGACGCGACGGTCGGCCGCCGATCTCGAGGTAACTCTCGCTCGCTCGATCGATAAGCGTACATTTGCGAACGTTCGTCGAGGAATCGACGAACCCTTTAATCTTAATATAAATCGCGTCGCGGTTATTGAAGTATTCACTTTCGTTTCCCGATCGTCACGTTGAAAAAGAAGGGTGGAGGGAAGCGTTTGCAAATGTTGCGAAGCGAAATCGTAGAGTCGGTGTATCCGTTATCAACGTTTTCTCGCGAACAAATACGCGACGCTGCGACGCGAAAGTGGAAACGCGAGACACGTTCGTTTTTCGGAGGAAACTCTCGCCTCGACGGAATGGTAAAAAGTGGCAGTTGAACGATAGAAGGGGGACGTGTAACGGCTGGAGATACAAAGAGAAGCGGGATAATCGCGTTTCTCGCGGCGCGACGACGTTTGACGAAGCTTCGTGATTGTGTATCCGATGCGAGCGCATGTTCGTTCTCGTGTATTTGTTTAACACGTTCAGGCCGGCGCGTACCACCGGTGGTTCACGCTTATACATACAGTCAGTGTAAGAAGTATTCGTACAGCAAACCATTTGAAATAAATGATTCCTGTACGAATACTTATCATACTGATTTTATGTCCCATCTGACGGCGTGCACCACCGGTGGCTCGCGCTCGAGCGTCCATCAGATAGCGTGTACCACCGCGCCGTCCCATGGCGAGAAAAAAATCTCTACGCGCGAGGTACGCGAAGCTGACGACGAGAATGCGAGAGTGTTCGCGCGAGTATCGGCGAACGACCGCGCGCTACGCGTTTATCGTGTTAACTTGATCCTCTCGTGGTCGCGAACACGACACTTTTACAAAAAACGCTTGGATATAGAAATAGGTGTGTTTACAAAAGTTCTCACATCGTTTTTGTCATCGAAGCACGAAAACAGAAAAAAGACAAGGTTTTACTCTCGCAGCTTTCGGTCAGTGCTTTATTTTCGTCGTTAGAAAAATTACCCATTCTTTCTTTTCGCTTGTTCGTTTATCGATACGTTTTATTTTATTTTATTTTTTTTTATTTACGTTAGAATAGAATCACTTTGTTCGGGCGAAAAATAGATTATTATGTGTTTATCTTTGTTTTTTGTTTTTTTTTTCTCTTTATTTATTTATTTTGTTTATCACTCTATGTCTTTCTATCCGCCGTTTCGTGCGCGTGTATAATACGAATTAGCCTTTGTATGTACGTGTGTAACCTGTAAAATATGGCGTATTGCGTGTTTAGTATAATGTTGGTGCGTGTAGTTCCCCCGCTTTACGTGGTATATCATTTTTTTTTTTTTATGCGTTTAAATCGTCTTCTCTTATACTTCTTACATTTGTTGCTTATTATCGTGTCCCACTCTGTAAGGCGATCGGCTTAGCTTCGACTTAGCGCTTATAAACGTAATATTTTTTTTGTTTTGTTTCCTTGATGCGGGGCCAGGTGGCTCTTAGCGTAACCCGGGGCAACTCGGCAGGATGTTTATCTGAACTAGTACCGTTAAGATTATAGTAATTTTTATTTATACATCTTCTTTTTTTTTTGTTCATTATTTCTTTAAATATATCTTGTAGTAATTCTTCTTTTGTTAAAATGCGTACAAACGGAGATGCGGAATCATAATATGTATAACGTACCGAGGGAGACGTGGCGTTCATTACTTATCGATTATTATTATTATTATTATTATTATTATTATTATTATTATTACTCATTAGTTAATTACACGTTAGTTATTACTATTATTATTATTATTATTACATATTATTACTAATATTATTATTATTATTTTCCATTATTCATCGTTATTATTATTATTATTATTATTTATTATTAATCGTGATTTCATGTTTGCTGTAATCCCCTTCTCTGCGCGCATAGGTATATTTTTATTCGGCTTTCGTCTAGTGTTTTACGGTTGTTACTTACGGAGTTATTATTATTATTATTATTATTTTTATTTTCATCATTATTAATATTTTTATTATTATTTAGTTGTATCTTCCTTTGCGTCAGAAAAATTGTCGAGAGTGATTATACCAAAGCCAATACGATAAATTACATCATTTTTTTCCTCTTTAAATTACTTTAGTTGAAGCTTCACACAGCCAAAAAATGAAAAGCACTTAAAACAGTGCTCAACACTTAATTCAGTAATTAATTAATTAACAAAACGGATCCCGACCGACTAGAATGGCAGAGGCAGCCGCCATCGCGCGCGCTCCTCTTTTTACAAATTTCATTTATTTTATTTTTTTCCCCTTTAACTTTTTCTCGTTAGCCTACGAAATAGCTTAATTCAAGAAATCATTCGTGTACGTGTCTATCTGTATGTGTTTCTTTTTGTCTTTCTGCATGTGTGTGTGTGTGTGTGTGTGTGTGTGTGTGTGTAGTAACATTAGTACTTTCTACATCCGTAACAAACGATTTCTCTTCTTCCCTTTGTTAAAATGCGTGCGCGACACGTTCCTCTCGTTCTTCCGTTACCATCTACCTCGTTCCCCCGTTAAAATTACGTCTACGTTTACAATAACATATTCCTTTGTTCTCTTTACGAGAACGACCGTGCGCGTACTACGTTCACGCGTCGCGTATCGCATTACACCTAACATTCGATCCTGGTTGAAATTGCTGAATATCTCAATGATAACAAACCGTAGATTTAAATCGTTAAGATTAATAATTCAATGGATCGTGTCGTTCAGCGTCGATCGCAATATGTCTAAATATATCACTTGAGAGCTTGAACCACTCGGTCTACGAGTGGTCGCATTTGGTTCTATCATCCTTCTCCTTTCTCCTCGAATTATACACGGTACGCTTCCATTTGAAGGAGTAATCGCTCCCCTGCTGCCTTCGCAAACGCTCGCAAGGCCCGATGCGAAGCTATCATCTCGTATCGGTGAAGTGTTTCTTTCGAGTCTCTATAAACTTAAGCGTAAATTCAACGGACTCTCGTAAATTCTCTCGGCTGACAACGAGACGGTGGCGCCAACTCTGTCGCGCGAGCGCGACGTGAAATCGTGCTTGCTCGATCGTGTCCGTGACTTTTGGTATCTAGAAAGGAAAACCACCGACGAGACTTAGCTACTCGATCGCAACCTATCAACCGTCCTTCTGCCTTAAAACTTATGCTTGGCGTCGCGTTTCTCGGTACCTTTTATACGGAAAGATAAACGTGGGACTGCGAGAAATTGTTTTGCGTTCCAGTTTGGAAAACAAAAATGGCAGGCCAATTGCAGCGATTCAGAGAGGGAAGAGAGAAAGGAGGAAGAGCGAGCGAGAAAAGAAGAAAAAAAAAAAACAGAGAAAGAGAGATCGAGATACAATGCAGCAGGGGGTACTCGACTAAAGGTGAATTAAACGTTATTCTCGTACGCTTCGTATCGTTAATCGCGAGATTTGAGCGATAAGCCACGTTCCCACGTGTTCAGCTCACGGATCCACACTCGATCCACGTTTTTTTTTTTTCGTACGCGCACGTGGGAATAAGGCTGTTTCGTATTGTGACGGAATACCTACGCAATTGAAGACCAAAGGAGAAGAACTCATTATGTTCAATTTTGACCGAAATCGAAACGTGCAAGCCATCTAGCGGAAAAGAGGCAAGGAATCGATTTGTGCGATCGAAAAATCGATCGATCGTTTGAACAGACAAGGGAAAAAACTAATTATGTCCACTTTAGATAGAAGTCCGCTTTTGTTTGTTTTTTTAATAAAAGGTTACCAGGATCATTTTTCTCGTCGCTGGCTTCTTAAACTGGATACATTAAACTTCAAAATACGTATTTTTCCCGAATGTTTGAACCACTATCGATGCCCCTAGGAATAACGTGAACTACAATCACGATTTTCTCCATTTTCTAATTTTTGGACATAACGAGTTTTCCTTCCATGGTCTTCGATTGTTTTCTACGCTAATTTTCATCGAGTTTGGAATGCATATCGGACTTTTTTCTTTCGATCGTTCCATTCGCTCGTTCCCTCCTCTCTCACCTTCTTCCTCGCAAACTCTCTTTTTTTCTGTCACTCTATTATCCCCTCTCTCTTTCACGCTCCCTACTTCATTTACCGGGAGGATACACGGACGTACGGCGATCAGCGATCGACGACGCTCGATTCGACGCGCACGCGATAATTCGACGCTCGACAACCGACGTCTTTCCGCTCGCGCGCAGCGTCTACCACGGAGGAACGTTTCTTTTCGTTTCTGTTTCGTCTGTTTGCTTCTCTTGGTTGCTACGAGTATGATATTCGCATTAGGCGAGGACAAGTGCGTCGATCTTCTTACAAAAGGAACGCCTCGCCACGTTTTTTTCGTACGCGAGTCGAAAAGGGTTGATGTGTCGCATCGACGGACCACCACCACCACCGCCACTCGGCACGCACCGTGCTCGCTCTCGTATCGCCGCGAAACGAAAAGACGGCGTGTGTGTGTGTGTGTGTGTCTATCCGTTCGCTTCGATTCGACTCGGGACACGTGTTCGGGGACCCGATCGATCTCGATTACGCGTTAAGTAAACGCGATGGAAAGTTCGACACGTTTCGCGGCGGCCGTGTACCACCGGTGGCTCACGGTCGCGTGCGTACGTGAAACGTGGCTGCTACCGATCCCTTCGTTCGTACCAGTGAATTTTCAAAACGGAAGCGAAGCTTCGAGGTGACGAAGAAAATATTCTATATCCAAACGGATGAAAATCTTTCGCGTTTTTTTTTTGTTTTTTTTTTTTTTAAAGTTACTCTTCAACACGTTCACGGCGCCGTGTACCACCGGTGGCTCACACTTATACGTCCTGTCACGCTCGCGCGCCAATCGACGGTGAACGTGTTAAAAGAGTCCGGATGCGTTCAACGGTAGCCGAGATCGATCGATTGTTCGTGGTCCTTCTCGAACAATGAAAAGAAAAAAAAAAAAAAAAGAAAAAAAAAAGTGAAAAACAAGACAATGAAAAGGTAACCTACGTTTTTCGAGAGCGTACATCGTCTTATTTAACGCGCTTCCCGATTGCCGAGGGCGAGAAACGTAGAAAGAGTTTTGTCTCGAACGCGCTGGAAAAGAGGGGGCAGCCTCGTGAAAACGTTCGAAAACGATGGAAAGACGTATTCGTCGTCGTGATTTTCGACGTTCGAAAATCCGATCGAAAGCGAAACAATCCTCTTCCTCTCGTTTACGCTGACACACGACGCGAGTCCGCCCGTTGAGAATCGAACGGAACGACAAACGCTTTTTTTCTCTTTTCTTCTTTTTCCTCTCGTACGCTTACCTAATACTCGATAAATTCCAACATGGCGAATACCGTACTCGCTACCAACTACCCTACCTACTCTCTATTTTTCGATACCTCTAACAGCTACGACCGTCTAACAGAGTAGTTTCCCGCCTCTCGTTATCTAAATGCTTCCACCGTAGCGTGTTTTGTCATTGTATATCTTCTTTTTTTTTTGTTTTGTTTTGTTTTGTTTCTCTTCGCTTTAGCTCGGTAGTAAACAGTAGTTTGTAGGTTGTATTTAGTACTCGGTATTAGTAATAATAGTAGTAGTAATAGCGGTAGTAACAGTAGTAGTAGTAATATCAGCAGCAGCAGCAGCAGCAATAGTAGTAGTAGACGTAGATAATAATAATAACGAAAGTAACGATTACGCACTACTGTCGGTAGTGATAGTAATATACAATAGTAGTAGAGTAGAATAATAGTAGTAGGAGTAGCGATGGTGGTGGGTGGTAGGAGTTTAGTCGTCGTTTTCTTTTTTTGTTTCGTGTGGTAAAATTACTGAAGTGACAATAGAGGGTGTAATTGCAGTGATGATAGTATCTGCGGATAGCGGTAGTAGCGGTAGTAGTAGTAGTAGTAGTAGTAGTAGTAGTAGTATAGTAATAGTAATAGTAGTGGTAGTAGTAGTAGTAGTAGTTGTTGTTGTTGTAGTAATAGTAGTTGTAGTAGCAGTAGCAGTAGCAGTATTAGTGGTAATAGTAATAGTAGTGGTAGTAGTAGTTGTAGTAATAGTAGTAGGTTTTAGTTAATAGATCATTTTTTTTTTTTTTAATAGTAGCACTAATTTTTTTTTTTTGTTAATAGTAATAAATTTATCCTCTGCGAAATTGTTTTGCGTTTTTTTTCATTTTTAATTCTCCTCGCGGAATTAGCTAGGCTGGTAGTTTGATGCGCTTTGTTAAAATTTTTTTTTCCTTCCACTAACTAAAGTAGCGAGGCGAAAAGTTCAAGTACTCGTAATAAAGGCGCGTAACATAAATCTCAGTATAATTATTGTTTTGTTACCTGTCTCGCTCTCCTGGTACCACACTCGCCCCCACGATCTTTCATCATCTCCACATTTTCCCGCACACGCACTGCTACACGCACCCGTACGTCGCGCATTCACAAAGCCTCATTCTCTCCGATTTTCTCTTACAAAACACACGCGCAATTATGCTTTCTTCCACTCGTTCTTCGATTCGCCACGGTATCAAAGTTTCGCTTCTTCTTGCCTTTGCTCGCTTCGTCTAATAAAAGGTAGATGAGATATATCCCTTCGATAAAACTCGCGTCTAAGACCTAATAAATTGAATAATGGAATCGCTTTTATATTTTTTGTTTTTTTTTTCTTCTTCTTCTTCTTCTTCGTTTGCTTGCATCTTATTCGATTTGTTCGTTTAAGTTTCCGCCCACCGCGCGTCACGTTTTATATTCGTTTGTCTCGTTTTCTCGAATAACCGCTAATGTTTTTTGCAATATTTTTTCCTCTTTTTTAATATCGTTCTCACTATTAACGTCAGACTTCCTTTGTTCATCGTAGTCGGTTATCCGTGGGAATGCGTGCGGATCGCGTTTCGATCGCTCCGTTGTTCGAACGAACGGCGTCTTCCCGCGGACCTTGGGTGCCGGTACAACGGCGGCCGAAAAGTTCCGCCGGTGGGAAAACCACGGAGTCGCGCGCGACCGACTCGACCAAACCGTGACGATCGAGTCTCGCGCGCTTCGAAGTTGACGAAAAACATGAAAAAAAAAAAGAAAAAAAAGAAAAAAGAAAATACGGTTCAGCCTCTCTCGAGCGTTCCAGCGGAAAAAAATTCGACGCGACGAGTGGACGGGCGCGACCGCTTTCGTCGAGCGGTAACCGAGGGCGATCGTCACGGTTCACGACGACTTCAACGGGAACTTCTCGATCCCGAGCGATTGGCCCATTGCACGACGGATCCGATCGGAAAGTGTTCGAGCACGGACGACGTTACTTCGAAATGATCGTGGACGTATCGTTTACGCGACGTCGTTACTTCTTTAGTTCTCGTTTAATTTCCGTTTTATTTTACTGAGAATGGTGAAATGGCAGTCTTGGCGATTTGGAATTGCGCTTTCTCCCGCCAGGAAAGAGGCGAAACATTGAGATGACAGCGAAGAGATAGGGAAAGCGCGGTACTTCCACGTCCGGGGGATCGATTGGCCTGCCAATTCGTTTTGCCATCAACTCGAGACGCAACAGAAAATTGCTTATCCGAGCATCGTCGTACCGATTTCCTCCTCTCCTATTCTCTCTGCGTTCTTCTTCGGACCCTGTACACGTCTGCCGCGCTCTTCTGCCTTCGCGCAAAATGCAGAAAAGAAAGAAAGAAAGAAAGAATGATAAAAAAAAAAAAAAAAGATAATAATCTCGACCTCGCGCAGTCTGCCAAGCAAGGCAAAGAAACGCGAAGATTCGAAGTGAAAGGTCCCCCTTAACCGTACGTTTCTTCTTTTGTCGGCCGTTCACCCTTTCGGCGATCACTTTTTTTTTTTTCTCGTTATCGTTACTTTAAAAGTAGTCTGGTGTTTAAAAATACGTAGGTAACGCTTTAAAATACTGCTTCGCGTTGGCATTCGTCGTGCAAACTCGTTCGTCACGGTTTCAAAGACGTATACGATTCGCTAAAATTGTAACGCGCGTACGACTAATTCTATAACTAATAATTCGCTTATTCTACTGGACGCTCGGCCGAAAGGGTGCGAAAATTAGCTCTTTTTCCCGATCAGTCGACGCGTGTCGTGATCGTTCTCAACCGTTAGTGGAAAAAAGGGTGTCTCGCGAGTGGAAGAGAACAAAATATGCGACGTCCCCCCCTCTCTTCCCGCTGTTTCAAAAATAATCGTGACCCAGTCGACGGACCGCGAGTCAGAAGGGCGAGAAAATAGTTTCCGGTGTCTCGATACCTGTCGTCCGAACGATCTAATCTCGCGTCGTTCCTCTCCAAGCAATTCGTGTCGTTCACGATTTCAAACGTCGATCGAATCGAGTGGTAATTTAAATTTATTCCAAGTCCGCGAATCAATAATTTCGTCTAATTTAATTAAATACGCTAAATATATTCGATAGGGTGATTGTCAGACTATTCGATACTCGTCGAGTTCCCTAGGAGACCAAAATTTTGTCTAATAGTAATCCTAACAGTAATTCGTTAATTTTTTGGCTTCGTATCAAACACGTTACACCGAAGAATGAAGTTCTTCGTCTCGTAACGGATTCCGAAACAAACACGATGGATAAATTGTTCGGGTATTCCTTGTTTCAGGTAACCCGAGACGGCACGCGACATTTTTGGACGCCTAAACTAAAGATTCTCCTGGCCTTCTGACTCGCGACACCTTAGGCTCCCGCCGGTTAACGCGCGAATCATGGCGACAACAAAAATGATCGTTCACTCGAACGTTTCTCGAGCGTCTCGACCCGCGCCTCTTTTCCTCTATCTTGGCCGCAAATCGGTTCGTTCGCTACCTTTGCTTTTCCGTTTGACGCGCCGTAAGGGTCCTTCGCGCGGCTAAATCTCGCCGAGTCTCCGCGTGGCACTGCGTTCGCTGCTACTCGACTCCCTCTTCTACGCCAAATATCGGATTGGACAATAGGAGGGTAAGTCACGTGACTTCCGAGCGTGATCCGTGGCTGTCAGTCAGCGCGCTATTGCAAGCTTGTCGCACCGTTCGCGCCGATCTGCTGCGACCTCGAGTTGCTCGTTCGAGTCTCGCGGAATCAGGATGACGCGGCAAGGAAAACTTCTCGACTAGCTGCTTTCCTCGCTTCCGGTTCCGGAGCTCGTACCTCGGATCTCGGTCGACGTTGGTGTCTCGATCGTGTGGAACAGGGGAGTCCTCTCCGTCGTAAATCTTAATTAGACATCGTCGGCGCGATTCGTGGAATTTTTCGAACCGAGTATCTTCTCTTTATCGCGTTTCCATTCGACTCCCCGACATTCTGCACGGTCGAGGGATCGACGTTGCTCCGAGTAGAATATTTCCAAGTATCGTAACAAACGTCAGTGGTGGCATACCGCGTTCGCCGATGCTTGCCTACGTAACAAGAGCCATGCGTGTGTATATATATATATATATATATATATATATATATATATATATATATATCTGTTTGTGTTTGTTTGCGTGTAATTAGAGGTGCGGTGTTACGCTCCGAGAAACGAATTGTATTCCAATCGTCTAGCGTTTTAAAAAGATACGTCGATGCCGGCTTACTTCTAGCGGTTATCCACGGTGGAAAAAAAAAGAAAAAAAGGAAGAGTTTTCTCCGCTGCAAGACACGCACGTATCCGTAGCCGTTCTCCGTACGTAACGCCTACAGGTGTCTTTGGAAGTCGGTCTTCTCGCCACGAGCGCAATCGCAGTTTCCCTTCGGTTCTCTTCTCTGTCGCTCTCTCTCTCTCGTCTTCGTCGTCCTCTCTTCCGCTCGATCGTGGCTTCGTCCGTATTCGCGAAGAGTTGTCGATATTATCGTTACGACGAACGTCGTTTACGTCATACCTTTGCCTACGTGTACTCGATTAATTATATCGATAATAATTAATTAGTATTATCTCTTACGATTTCCCTGGTTTCGTCGCCGGTCGGTTCCCCCTGTCGCCGACCGAGTGCCGTGTTTGCCGACTCGCGCGAATAACGTCGTCAGGGAGGGGGGATTTGACGACGATCGTTCGTTATTATTACTTTTTTTTTTTGTTTCATTTTTTTTTTCTCCCTCGCGAAGCCGCTGCGATTCAACTCTCTTCCCTTTCGTTTATTTGTTACATTTTTTTTTTTTTTATTTATTTGTTATCATTTGTAGTGAACACTGGAGTCGGTGGTGTGGGGGTTGGACGCGCGAGAATTATTACTTCCGCTCCATCCCCCCTATTAACACGTAGGTCCCTACGTGGGGTGCGTGTGTACCGTAAACACCTCCGAAGCGGCTGTCTTATTTTTGCTTTTCATCGAAGCTATCGCCACCCCTCTATCTCTCTTTCTTTCTCTCTCTCTCTCTCTCCCTCTCTCTCTCCTCCTCTACCTCTGCTCTCTCCTTTGCCCTTATCGCTATACTTATTTTTTTTTTTTTTTTACATTTATCGTTACGCGATAACTTTCACCATCGTTCCCCAAACATTTTTCGTTTCCACGTTTTCGTCAACGACGTGGAGCCAACGATCCCGTCTCTTTCAATCTCGTTGACGTGTAATAATGGATTGGAAGCACCCCTCGTATTGACAGACTATGGACAGAGGGCGCGAGCGCGCGCGCGCTCGCACAGGCGTGCGCGATCCAACGGCCAGCGCGCACGCGTACACGCGTTATATCGCTAGCACTCGCAGCTAGCACGACTACGACGACGTGTGAAGGAGGCCTACGTCAGGCATCGCAGGGAGCTGCAGCTGTTCTTCGACAACCGCTCCAGCACTGGCCACCACGTTGCCACAGTCTCCTTCACTGGAATCACAGAAACTGACATCAGTCGCGCTACAACCATCGCTTTTACCGAAATGTTCGTCCACTCGAACGAATAATTACATCGACGCGTCTTATCTCGCCCGTTCTATAATTCATCGATCTTCGCGCGGATCGTCCGCGACGATCGTTTTGAAGAACCGGCCACCTGAAAAGAAGTTTTCAAACGGACCTGGACGAAAAAAAAAAAAAAGAAAAAAAAAGGGAAATGCAAAAGGAACAGCGTTGAATTTTCGCAGCGAGAATACTCGGTAGCAAGTTTCGAAAATAAATATCTACCTAGTAGTCAGACGTCAGTCTCGATGCTCATACAGGCTGGATTAATATTGTTATTATGGCGAGGGTTGCAGTTGGGCTTCTTCGTAATCTCCGGATGAGTGAGCAGTATGCCCTCTTCCAGCTCCATTATGTCCGACGACGATTCCGACATCGAGCTCTTCTTTAAATGTTGACCTGCGAACCAGACCGTGGACAAACGTTGGACAGCTTTCGAAATTCGACGACCGCGACCCGAGGCTACGTTACAAGTCTCGGTGGATCGAGTCGTCGTCTCGCGGAAGAGTACAGGGTGTATCAAAAATGTTGAAAGTCCTTGAAAATAGTGGTTCAGGAGGTGATCTGAAACAACTTTTTCCTTGGCGAAAATGTTTTCTGAAGGCTTCGTTAAGGAAATATTAACTGTTTTCTGTTAAACACGTTGATCGCCATGTCACCCATATACGGGTGACAGTGTTTTTCACTCAAGAAACTAGAAAGATTCATTCTGAAAGTTAGACGTCACAGCGGATGAATCTAAATGAAATTCATGAATTTCGATATGGTTACAAAATTAAATACCACGATAAATATTTCATTACCTAGACTCTGATAGTCTAAATGATATTTAATCTTAGCAGAAATTTTCAAGAATATTCGTTTGGCAGTCAACGTGTTGATATCTCCTTAACGAAGCCTCGGATAACATTTTCGCTAAGGAAAAACTTGTTTCAAATCACCTCCCGAACCACCTCCAACATTTTTGGGACACCCTGTATCTGCCGTTGGTTAGCGCGCGTTTGTCACGCGTCAATTGGTAATCGTTGTCAGCGTCTCGACAAAGGTACGCGAGTCGTCGACGTTCGCGGAGGAAGGCGTGAATAATCGAACGGTCGCTTGGTTCGCGCATAAGCGGATTAGAGCCACGGTAAACTACCGTTTCAGCAGAGGCGTAGACATGCGATATCGGTACATACTCGTGTCGGGATTTGCTCGGCAAGTCGGCTTGAAAATGTGACCACGCCTCGAGTACTCGCGGCGACCGTCGAGGACTGATGTCACGCGCGATCCCTCTCTTCTATTCTTATTTCTATCGTACTTACCGGAAAAGTATTCCCAATTTTACCTTGCGAACGTTCTACTACCGTTTCGATACTTTCGATTCCCTTGAATTTCGGTACACTTTCGAGGTCGTTCAACACGTTCACAGCCAGATGGAGACTGGATAAGCGAAAGAAAATCGGTACCCAAACATCGCGGTGTTTACATTTGGAGTAGAAAAGGACAGAGAGTGAAAGAGAAAGAGATGCCGAGGAAAAAACGCAGTCGATGAAAGCCGTATCGGTGAGACAATTGTAACGTAACAATACATATCTCGGTTAGGACGGTGCTTTTCATCGAAGAACTAAAGAAATTAACGCCGAGAGTTAAGCACCGAAGAAAATAAACTAGATGAACTTAAATAAAATTCCTCGATTTTTACCAAGTTACAATAATAAATACCACGATTTTATTACGTAGTCTTCGACAGTTTAAATAATAACCTAGCAGAAATTTTCGAGTTCGTCTGGCAGTCAACGTGTTAAAATCTCCCACTAGGGTGTACGTTTAATTCACGTTTAATTCTCGTTTAATTCTCGTTTAATTCCCGAGCCGAAAGTTCGCATATTCGAGGCTCGCGTGCCGATATCGAAAGGGAAAGGATCAGGCGGCAGGCTCGTACCTAAAGTGCCAGGGAGATACGGGCAGCTGGTCACGTGATTGAAGTTCTGCGACTGCATCTCTTCCTGGTCAGTCTCACGGTGATAGAAGTAGTTGAAGTTGGAGACGATGACGGGAACGGGCAGGGCGATCGTCAGGACACCGGCGATCGCGCACAAGGAGCCAACGATCTTCCCCCAGACTCCCACAGGCCTGAAGCAGAGCGAAATGGACGCTATGACTCGCGGTTTGCCGGGCGAACCGAGAGTCGATAGCTTCATTCCTCGTCTAGAAACTCGGTGCTAGGTGTGGTGTTTCTATCTTGTGTGAGTTTGCCGTGTCGAGTCGAGTGTGGCGCTACTTATGCGGTACTTGAAGGCTCCTATAGATATACACGGTCCGTCCGCGCGCGTTTGCCATGTCGCAAATAGAGATTAGACATCGTCGGGCAGGGAACGTTTACGCGTTCGGATTTCGCTCTTCGTATACCACCGTTTCGCCGATATTCTCGAACGAACAGACGTACCCGCGTGGCGATGCACACAACAAACAATTCGATCCCGTACAAAGTAAGCCACGATCGCAGAGAACGTGATGAGAGATCGTTCGAGATAAGAGACGTTGCAAGTGCGACGGGTTGCAATTCGTACAATTCGATATCACGTTGTAGTGGAACTTGTCTCTATTTATCGTGGACCAGGTGTTCGCAGGACCGTGTACACTTATAGCGATTCGCGTGGTCTTACAGAAGCGGGCTCTCTAGGCTAGACTAGGGGATCAAAGTGACTCTCTAAAAAAGGCTCCATCCTCTTATGTCGATGCATCGTACCAAACAAGCGTGCCATTCCGTTGCCGAGATTCGACCGGACCCTCTAACGGTACGACATGCAGTTCGCTGGACTCTCTCAGACTCGTTGCTGTAAGAAATCGAACGAGACTGCTCTTCGATCGAAACGTGCCGCTTAATTCCTGATTCGTCAACGTTCGTATGAGAGCGCACGTTGTTCGCAAACGCTGTTCGCAAACGCTGTTCGCAAACGCTGTTCGAATCGAGCGATTCACGGACAGCCTTACGTCTGAATTTCGCCGTGCACGCGTCATTTTCGAAAGTCGCTCGCGCTAATGAGCAATTACGGGCGGTGAGGGAAAAAAAAACGCGATTCTGGCGAAGCGACGGAGATTGGTGCAACTTTCTCGAGCGCGTCGAGTCGACGCAGAGGGCAGAGACGATCAGAGCGCGTTTCATCGAGTTGAAAAGCGCCGGAACTCGGTTGCGCGGTAGACCGACCACTCCAGTTTCCGTGGCCTTCGAATCTTACGGATATTCGCAAAATCACTAACGAGTCGCGATTTTCGAATCCGCCCCGCAACGAGCAACGTTCGTTCCAATTTCTTCGCGATTACTTTCCGATCGTTTCTGGGAGTCATTCGTCTCGCCTGTTTTCATCGTTATGGGAGCGGACTCCCGTGCCTTGTATGCGCTCGTACGCACTCACACAGCTCTACATCACTGTATACGTACACGGGACTGCAAGGGCTTGCGTATTGTCCTATTTTCGTCTCGACAATGCAAATTTCAGACCTCTCGATAGTCGTTTTCGCTAGATAAATGTTCAAACTTATGCGCAAGCTCCTCTACTTTTGCATTTTTGTGTCATAATTAATAATATTCAGCAGTAGTTCGCGAACAAAAGAAGCAATATGGTGGTGCGACTCTTCTCTGCTCTCTGGCCTTTGGTCGTGCGAAACGTGAGCTCTATCTAGGCGAGAGTAACCTCGATTTGCGAGTAAAATGCGAGCTATTTGGTGGTGAGTCGATGTTATTTAAAACTAATTGCAAAAAAAGAGATCATTCCTGCAAGTGTCACTGTACTATGGGCCTTTGTGATCCATGACTGATGGTGATAGCAATAACAACAGCGTTCCGAGAGCAAATTGGAGTGGTTTCCAAGGGAGTGAGATTATTCGCTAACTGTAAGTCTTTTAGAACTATGTCGAGTGAAAAAAAAAAAGAAATCGTATTCGGGACTGGCTGGATTAACTGTTCGATCGCGAATCAAACGCATGCACAAATACATCGGATGCGGGAGAGTACGGAAATGTGGAAATCGGGATATCGGGTAATTCGTCAATCAGTTTCGTCAAATTTCGACTCACGGGAGATCGAACAGAAAGAAAAAAAAAAAAAAAAAAAAAAAAAAAATCAAAATCAACATCAAGGAAGGAGAACCCGCGATCCGCGGACATTTTTGTTTACTTTTGAAAAATATACAAATCGATCGAAAGCAGCGGATGAGGGAATAGCGAACGCTTCCGCGATTCGCGGGAACGTTCCGAATATCGAAACCGTCGCGATCGAATCGAGTTAATTAGACGATAAACGACGAGTGTCGCTTTCAAGTATTCGCGTTCACGATGGATCTCGACGGTACGAGGCAAATTGCACGGCTATCAGAGCGTAACGATGCCTTAGAAACAAGCCCGCCGATCGAAGGGTTTCCAAAACTGCGATCAATCGCGGTAATGAGAACCGAGGAACTGACGTAACGAGACGCGACGCGACGCGATGCGATGGCTAAGTAGGCGGTAGAGGGTGGGACACACTTTCGAAGCGCGCTTCGACGGGAAAAGCTGGTTACGCGAGAACCTGGTTTCGATAGAGGAAGCGAGCGACGCCGGTCTCTCGACAAAGGAGTCCAGTTGGCTGCGTGTATCGTATAGGGAAACTGGAACAGGCCTCTCGCGGTAGACAGCGGAGAGAAACATCATCGTCGTCGACGAGAACGTATCGAAACAAAGGGAAAACCCAAAGACTCGTCGTTAATTACATTTCAACGACGTTACGTCGCGTGTGTTCAGGAAAATCACGTACGCGCGACGAAAGTTTCTCCGAGTCTAGAGCTCGAGATACGGCTCGTTAAGAAAAAGAAAAAGCGCGATTTTTACCTCGCAACAGGATCGAGAGCGTCCGTCGATTTCAAACGTTACGTGTATTTGTATTTGTATTTGTTAAAACACGCTTGTAGGTTCTCTTGGCTCGGGGCGTTCCCAAGAACCGTGTATACGTGCCGGTTACCCGAGGACACTTATTGATTTACAGGAGGCAATTGCTCAAGAAGCCCCTTTGGCTGTAACACCGGAGATCTCCAACCTCTCTCGACGGATGCTCTTGAATCTCGAGGGTCTACCGCGAACCACGAAACTACCTTGTCGATGTTATAATGTCTCTGTGCCCGCACGATGAGACGTGAAACGCGAACGCCCGGTTTAACGAGGCGTATCCGGCCGAGTTTAGCGATGTTAGCACCCCCAAATGAAAATTTTGATAAAAATCAAATTACATTCGTTTGTCCACGATTTGTCCACGTTTGTCCAACCACAATTTTCATTTGTCCACCTTTCAGAAAAAAGTTACACCGCAAACAAGCTAATTGAAGTCAACGCACCTATATAGACCTTTTTTAGGGTTTCCTTAAAAAAATGTGTCTTTCCACCTTTTGTCCAGTAATGTTTTTCGTTTGTCTAGTAAGTATTTTCGTTTGTCCAGCCTCCAGAAAAAAAGATACACTTCAATTAAGGAGAAGTTGCCAGCGATAAGCTCGGTTGCGGGTCATTTGTCTTCGTTTTATCAATTTTCTAGCTAATTATTTCTGTCTGCGCAGAACTGCGATCATGATCGAATCAAGTATGTATTTTTGAAGCTGTTACACTGGAATCACCCCTTATTAAGCGCAACAAACGAAGGAGAGAAGGGTTATCAAGCGGAGTTTAGGACCGTGGCGACGATTCTATGAAAATTGAACGACGAGGGTGTCGACGCGATTAAGGAAGGAAAGAAAGAGGATGTCGTGCTTCGTAGGATCGAAGAGAAGGCGAAGAAGAATGGTCAGCAAGACGTGTAATATAATCGAGCGAGTAACCAAGTAAGAGTTAGTAAAGTATCGAGGGAAAAGTAATAAAAGTGGTGTGTGTTCGTTTGTTTGGCGGGCATTAACTAGAGTCTTAAGTGAAAGTGAGTACATCATACGTCATGTCACCATAGCCCACGGTCGTCATCGTGACAACGGCCCACCAGAACGCGTCCGGAATGGACTTGAAGAACGAATTCTCGGAGCCGGCCTCCGCGAAGTATACCGCCGATGAGAATAGCACCACACCTGCAATGCAAGGAAGAAAACACCGGTTCAGTGGGTTTAACGCCCCCGGTGGCTCTGTACCTCATGTCCCCGTAGCCCACGGTCGTCATCGTGACCACCGCCCACCAGAACGCTTCCGGTATCGATTTGAAGAAGCTGTCCTGCGTGCCCGCCTCCGCGAAGTAAACCGCCGACGAGAACAGCACCACACCTGGAACGCACACAAGAGGAAGATACGGTTCAAGAGACGGTATTTTAGCGGCCTCTATAGCTCTGGTCGTCGGTTCAAGCCACTCTCCTCTCCTAGGCTGGATACTGGAACGCGACCGACGACCGATCCACCTTCTCGTCACACCTGCTCCCTCCGCATCGATGACTCTCTCCGGTCTCCGGTTAGTACTTAAAACACGTAACCGCCGACCGTGCGAAATCCACGGATTCGCCGGGTTCGTTCCGTTCCGATGATTGGACTCTCGGACCACGCCTCTGGAAACGGCTACACGCCACGGACGATCCTCGAACCCTCGGGTTTTTGGTTACCTAGATCGTACGGCTGCGAGCTTCCGGCGAACGTAGCGAAAGACTTCTTGGTAGGAGATTTCCCGATCTCTAACCAAGAGACTGTTTTATCGATTATTTTCTCCGTGTATCTTTTCGTTTTGTTTCGTTCGTTCGTTACGTTCCTTGTCGTTACGCAGGGATGTCCCGCTAGAAACAGGACACTCAAGCATATCCTTTATTCTCGACGACACGGAAAAATGTTCAGGGCATAATTTACGTGGTTCCAAAGAACGAATACGGTGAAACGGAATAGTTTCTTTTTTTTCTTTTTTTTTTCTTTTTTTCTTTTTTTCTTTCTACAGTTTTAACAGAGGTGACACCTCGTACATCGACGTTCGCCGAAGTCGTCGCGAGGTCGCCGTTAACGCGTCGTGGGCCGTTCGCGCGTTTATCACTGCGACCTCGCGGCCATTTTTCCGAACGTCCGTGCACGTACGAGCATAGGAACGACAATTTGACAGTCTCGGAGCAAGCAGTTTACTTACGTTTCGATTCGTGTGTTTTCACTAATCTTCGGAATACATATAATTATAGCACCTATAAATATAAGATCAAAATTACAAGTACCAAAGTCAATTTATAAATGTATGCGATAATTCGTAAGCGAGAAACTATGTAGAGAAAAGTTCGAGAAAACGAAAGTGTCTGAAAAGAGATACGAAAATCATTGGTGAAAGTGTAGCTAAATGGATTTTGCTAATTAACGAGTGCAAGCTAGTTTCTAGCGACATAGGAGTATCCAAATAGTGTATCTATTACGGTAAACGTAGTAAACTAGGGATTATGCATCGAGTTAACACTAAAGTTGGTAAATGTGATAAATTATGGAATGTTTGTGAAAATTTATCGGTGACTTTATATCATCTCGTAACGGGGAACGTGATAAACTCGTTGATGCATATGCTGTTTTACCGTTAATTGAATTTTTAGTTGGAAATTATAAAATATCATGTACGTAAACTTACACGGTGGACGCTCGCGCGATAGCGTCCAACAAAAAACTAGGTCTAAACCTGCTCGGACAGCATACGCATTAACAATTTTATCGGACTTCCGATCGCTAGTTGGAGGATTATATAAAATCGTCAATTTGATAAATATTTCATAATTTATCGCAACTACCCCAAACTTACTCAGACAGCATTTCCGTGTAGGCAGCATACGCATCAAGAATTTGATAAATGTTCCATTATTTATCACGTTTACCAACTCGAACGGGGATTATGCATAATCACCGCATTCGTCACATTCGCCGTAACACGTCGAGCAATATATTACAAGAGTACGAATGAGGAAATGTACAAAAATGTGACGATTTCAGAGATTGGAAAACAAACGATAAGAATCAAACAACTAAAAAGATAAAACTAAGTTACCTAGGTTTTGCTGTGTTTACTGACTAATACTAAGTTCTAGATAAATACTAGATTTACCTATGTGTTTTACTTTTGTCGGTTCAGGTTTTTTTCACACGGAAGCTACGTGTAATGAATTTTTAAGAAAAACGCTTGTACTCGGATGCATTCTCTCTCGCTCTCCCCCACACGCACGCACACACGCTTTCGCCAATAGTTTCATTTCAAACGAGAAAGCCAACGAGAAAATCAGCAACAAGAGCAGGAACAAAATGTACAATTTATCACATACCCTTATAAATCGAATCGCGTGCTCATAGTTTCAATTCGATATTTACGAGGTTTTTTTTTTTACCCGGAAAACTATCCAGCTATTTAGTATTTGAAAAGAAAGTAACTGACCTAGGACAATGGCGCCTTAATCTCCTTCAAAGTACTCCCATTGGGATCTGACATACTTATCCCGACGTTCCCCTTCACGTTTCAAACTGTCCTGAACGTCCTCATTTTGGGATCGCCATCGGCTGCCGTGTCGCGTTCTCTTTAATCTTGTCCACACGGTCTGAAATCTCCCCCCTTTCAACGGCGATTTTAGCTTTGGGAAAAGCCAGAAGTCACAGGGAGCCAAATCTGGGCTGTAGGGGGGCTGACAGACCTGGGTGATGCGATGTTCTGCCAAAAAACCCTGCGCGAGACTTGAATAAGGGGTCGGTTGTATCGTAGCGATAAAGTTGCCAGCTGCCCCTTACGCACAGCATGCGATTCATTTCTTCTCGCCGCGATCCTCAATCGGCGAACAACTTCCACGTGGTACATAGTTCCATATTCCTTATTCATTCGATGGCTCGGACGAGCGTATACGTGGTAGACGATGCGAAAAAAAAAAATTAATCTGTCGACGTTGTTTCCGGCTTTGCCGTCGTCGTTTTCCACAGTTTCGTTCGAGCCTCGCTCATCGGACTCTCGTCACCGAAAGAAATAGCCTTCGTTGGTCGTTCGTTAAACAGTTCCCGTCCGCGAACGTCCAAGCTCGATGGAAAACTGACACACAGATTCGCTCATCTACTCGTACGAGAATACGGATATCGTCGAATCTCTTTTCTCTGTTTCGTTTCTTCCTAAAGCCATTCATTCCGACGTCTCTCGCATCTTGTAACAAATACGTGTTTCGCCCTCAAGCTGACCGCGAGTATATATTCCGACTTTAAAATCAAACATCGAACTGGCTTTCTTCGAGTCTCTAGCACGGTGACTACAAGAAGATGATTTGCGAATGTACACCTAGCGTCACAGATTTCTGCCATTCGAGAGGAACGCGGCTCGCTAAACGTTGTCCGATTCGTTTTACGTTACGGAGAGTCGCAGCATCATCGCGTCGCCGACTATACGATAGAGTGGCTCGAACCCTTTCGAAACATCTAACCTATGAGCGACAGGCCTACGTGCGACGCGTCGCACGGATCGTTATGAGACAGTGATTCTTTGCCGACAGCTTCTTTTTTTTCGCAGACGTATTCAGATTTCCAACAAATTGTAGACATTTAAAAGTTTAAAGTAGATCATTAAGCAAACGATTAAGACTATAAACTTATCACAACAAGCATCGCGAAAAGCTTTTTGTACCGCGTCGGCGATCGTATTCATTCTTTGGAACCAGTAAAATGACGTCGGAAAGCATTCGTTCGTATCGTCCAAAAAAAAAAAAAAAAAAAAAAAAAAAAAAAAAAAAAAAAAAAAAAAGAAAGAAAAATCAAATAAAGGAGACATTCGGGCGTTACCGTTTCTGGTCGAACGTTTCGTATCGTCGACCGCGAATCGAACGGTGCGAAATCATCCAGCGATGCGTTTGCTACCAATCGGAAGGCGTCGAGAGCAACGGGGACCGTTGAAACGTGTCGTTTTCGACTCGCGTTCGAAAGCAGGTTGGCAAGGACATCGCTGGAAACTTTGCCGGGACCTGAATTAAAAATCGATAGACGAACGGGGGGTAGTAAATCTGTCGTGCGATCGCGGGAGGCCACCCCCTTGCCGAAATATACGAGGAGAATATAGCCTAATCACTTCGGAGGGTGGAAGACGCTGTTCTCCGTTCCGTCGTAACGTCCCTGATTTCGAGAACAAAATGCGAGCCAATGATTACACGGACTACAGTAAAGTCTCCTTACATGTGCGAGCTTGGAACTGAACTCGTGTGCGTTTGTCGCAGAAGTTTGTATATTTTCTGATGTTCGCCGATGGGCATCGAACGTTAGAGAAGAACAGCGAATAAAATTTTGGAAAATTTTCAAAAGAGGAAACGAGACAAACGTACGAATGAACTTAAGATTTATTCGAAGCCGAGGGTTTTGCCCGTCACTGGCAGGTCGTGCATCGCACACGGGCGCCATATCGCCACAAGAGTTTGTGTACTTTCTATGCATTACGACTAAGGTGTAACGAATCGTTCAGTCACACCGAGAGCTCAAACTAGCTTGTCCAGCTGCCGAAAAGTTGTGTGCAAAATCGTTAATGCTTGAAAATAGTATGCAACATATCGACAGTCTCGATTGTCGGTATTTTCGAAGTGAAAATAGAGTTATCCGAAGTTGTAAGAAATCTTTGAATTTACTGCTACGCAGCGCGGTGAACTTAATTCGTCTTTGATTTTGTCTGTTTTGGTAGGTTCCGGAGAAAGGCATTTTTCCAAATGATAAATTATTAAGAACTATTTACCTTCTACAACGAGTCAAGAACGATTAACTGATTCTTCAATTATATCTATTGAGAATGACATTCTAGATACATGAAATTTTATTAGTGACCCAACTGAAAATTTGGTGGCAGCCAAAGCTCGGCAGGGGTTAATATGTAAATAATTATATAACGTATAACGTATATTTGTTGTAATTTACCAATCATGTGTCATGGAAAGGGGCGATAAATTCGTCTTGCACACACACAGGCGGCTCTGTACCCCAGTGGGTTTCTGTTCGTTTAAGGAGACTTTACCGTGGCCTGTTTCGTCTGTCGTTGCGGCGTCGATTCGAGTAAATTAAATAGCAGATTTCCGGTTTCCCGTTCGTCCTTCGTATCCGCGGCATCAGGATATAAAAGTTCACCGGTAAACGAGCGTCTGTCGTTCCCAGACGCCAAACACGACTGAAGTTTCGGTGGAAGTAAACATGATCGAAGCGGAAGTCGCGTTCAAAGCACGCCTCTTCGTGCGAACGAAGCTACGCTACCGTTTAAAACTTTCGGTACATCTTGCACGCGCGACCGTGGAACCAACCGGACGGAATATTTCCAAGTTTCATAACGTTAACGTTTCCTGCGGCGGAGTGAAATCCTCGCGATTCGCGAAATAAACGAACAAGAAAAGAACGCGAGTACGGGCGCGGGTTGTTTTGGCGCGAGAACTGTGAAAATTGCGCGGATGTACCTAAACGTTTCGATGGGTAGCGTAGACTTAGCCACGTGACTCGAATTATAGGGAGAAAACGAGTTAGCCGATCGAATAGCTGGACGGTGATTCTAACGTTGATCGCTCATTTGCCGGGGCGATTCCGGTCGGACCAATTGAGCTATCCACACACCGTCTAGAGAAATTTCTTCTCCCTAAGCTCGATAATTCTAAGCGGCCGCTAGTCACACAGAACTTTGGTCGACAACAGATTCGTCGAACGTAAGGAACATAAGTTAGAAGAACAAGTAAAACATCGTAAAGCCAGCGAAGATAGCAACAGGACAAAAGGAAACTCACCGATGAAGAGGAAAAAGATGAGCAAGCCGAGCTCCCTCATGGAGGCCTTGAGCGTACGGCCGAGGATCTGAAGGCCTTTACTGTGCCTGGATAGCTTGAATATCCGAAACACCCTGACGAGCCTGATGACCCTGAGTATCGCCAGGGACATGGCCTGGTTCGTGCTCTTGTCCTGCGGGCTTACCGGCGCCTTAGGTAGATCGAAATCCTCCCCATTCTCGGCCATCACGGTGCCGAGCGTGATGAAGTAAGGAATGATCGCGATGATGTCGATGAAGTTCATTACGTCACGGAAGAAGTTCAGTTTATTTGGACAGGCGAGGAAGCGCACCGATAACTCGAACGTGAACCAGATGATACAAATAGTCTCTATTAGGAAGAACGGGTCCGTAATGTCCGGCACTTCGTCCTCCTCGATCTTCGTGACGTTCAGCGTCGTGTTGAAGACCTTGTAGTGTTTGAACTCGGGCAGGGTCTCCAGGCAGAATATCACAATCGACAGGAGAATCACGAACACGGATATTATGGCGACCACCCGGGCGCCCTGCGAGCTCTCCGGGTACTCGAACAACAGCCAGATCTTCCTTTGGAACTCGTCCGCCGGCAGCGGCTTCTCTTCCTCCTTGATGAATCCTTCGTCCTCCCTGCGCGTTCGTTCACAATTTAAATATTGTGCTGTTGCTTCAGCCCGTACAAGGTATCCCATAATTCATGATACAGTCGGAGGTCGGGGTGAAAATTAAGAGAAATATATTTTTAAAAACAGTTCATTCTCGTTCGAAGATAAACTTTAGTCTACGATCTTGACTTACCTTTCGACGAGGTGCTACCCCCCCCCCTTTTCAGTCGTACCACGAATTACGGTACACCCTGTATACATTCGAACGTATTAGGTTGACAGGAAAATAATGTCTGTCACTGTCTACGAACTACATATATCTTTTTAATCGAATTTCAAAATTGACTCTCCCAGCTGAGCTGAATTTTACTTCGCGGGATAAAATATCGTCAAGGCTTTTTTTGTTTTACGCGATCCTCTATATTTCGGCGAGTAGAAACCGAAAGCGCTAGTTTCGAGACGAGAAATCCGCTGTTTCAGATGTTCGCTATTTCGCGAGACATTAATTTCGTAGCAACCTAATATTTTCGGCAAACGGTACGTTTTTTAAAAGCAGGGAGAGGAACGAGAGATCTTCGAGTCGATCGCGCGATCCCTATCGCTACGAAGGAAAAAAATAACTGGGTGTAGGCGGTGCCGATGATGAAAACGGGGAAAAATTGGAAACTCTCTAGCCCCCTTTTCCCCCCTTTTGTTTTCGCGACAACGAAACTCATGAAATAACAATTTCACGATATTACTACCCGTTCTTTGCATTCTACTTTCCCGAATGAACGATCCAAGGCACGTTGCCAATCGAATCGAGCGCATTTCTGCCTCGATCGTTTTTTTTTTTTTTTGTCTTATTTTTAAAAGCAAACGTGCTACGACGCTCCGCATGGATGTATCGTGAATCCAGCCGTGGTAACATCGTCGTCGTTCTAGACACGGTGCTTTCGTACCTGAATTTGTTGGTTGCCAACTCGCCCAGCTCGTAGAACTTGATCTCTTCGGAAAAGACATCGAGAGGAACGTTGACCGGACGACGCAGCCTGCCGCCACTTTGGTAGTAGTAGAGTATCGCGTCGAAGGAAGGCCGGTTCCGATCGAAGAAGTACTCGTTGCGAAGCGGATCGAAGTATCGGAGCCGCCGTGACGGATCGCCAAGGAGCGTGTCCGGAAATTGGTTCAGCGTACGTAGCTGCGTCTCAAACCGTAACCCGCTCACCTGTTGGGATCGAAACCGATAATCGATTATGTTGGTGCGCCGCAGCCCATCCTTACCCGTAATCCCCTTTTGTCACCCGGTCACCAACTAATTGGCGCGCCAGGTCGATGCGTCTTACCCAGCTTAAACAGCTTTCGACAGCGATTCGCTAATTTCCTCGGCAAAATCGAATTAACGGATGCCAGATAGACGGCCGTCCCCGCTCATTTTCAGGGTGGACATTTTATAGCTAGGAACGTTTGCGTAGTTCGTTTCTCGAAGCTCGAAATTCGATATCGAGCACCTATATGTTTCCTTCGCGCGATTGATGTACGGTACATGTTTTTATTATTTATTTAGATGTCGGAAAGTCTACGAAAATCGGAACTCTGTTAACGTCGTTCTTTCCCAACTGTTCTAGTGAAAACAAAACTTATATACAGAAAGCATTAATAAAAACAAAGTAAGACTTGATATAATTACAGCTGCAATTAGTTGTTTAAATATTATTTTATCCAACATAGTCGTGCAATCGAGTACGCGGCAACTTCGAGATGACAACCGTCGAACTGACACAAAAGCTACGAATGGTTGCCGCACGAAAGGGGCAACTCTGCGCCTAGGAGATGAGAACCGATCCGACAAGCAGGTCGGTATAGGTTGCTGCGTACCAGGGGCACCTCTGCGCCTGCGATATAGCAACCGGACAACCAACTGCCTTTCTTCGGTTGTCGCACAACAGGGGCACCTCTGCGCCTACGATATAGCAACCAGGGCTACAAACTGACCAACTTCGGTTGCCATCAAACAGGGGCATATACTGCGTCTACTTGAAGACAATTATATTTTTGTTCACTTCTCGACATCTAACACCTCCTGACACCTTCTATCATCTCCTAATGTCTCCTAACATCTACTAACACTTCTCGACATCTCCTATCACCTCCTGACACCTCTCGTCAACTTTGCT
>NW_026535289.1:13146514-13179784 GCF_026225885.1 Hylaeus anthracinus
TTCTCGACATCTCCTATCACCTCCTGACACCTCTCGTCAACTTTGCTCCGCTCAAAACTTCAACAAAGTGACAATTCAGTAAGTATCAAATTCTGGCCAAATTTGAAATTTTGGTATCAGGAGAACATGATATGCGAAGAGGTGGCACGTTTGCGCCTACGAGCAGGCAACCGGCCCGACATATCTGTAAGTATGGGTTGCCTAACTCGAGGGGCCAATTTTCGGTACGTATCAGAATTCTTCTCGATTTTACATTTTGGTATCAGGAGGACATGATATGCGAAGAGGTTGCACAGGAAATTGAAGGGAATTGTACCAGCGAATGAAGGGAAGTTAAAGGGAAACGTCCCAGGAAACGAAGGAAAATTGAGGGGAATTGTACCAGAAAATGAAGGGAAATTGAAGGGAATTGTGTAAGGAAATGAAGAGAAATTAATGGGAAATATACCAGGAAATGGAGGAATATTACAGGGAAATGTGTAAGGTAATGGAGGGAAATTAAAGGGAAATGTCCCAGGAAATTAAGGGAAATTGAAGGGAATTGTGTAAGGGAACGAAGGGAAATATACCAGGAAATGGAGGGAAATTAAAGGGAAATGTCCCAGGAAATGGAGGGAAATTAAAGGGAAATGTCCCAGGAAATGGAGGGAAATTAAAGGGAAATGAAGGGAAGTTAATGGGAAATGTCCCAGGAAATGAAGGGAAAGATGGGAAATTAAGAAAAAAAAGCTTTTTAGAACATCTCATTAATACTATATTGAAGTCTGATGATTTAATACAAAATTCGACTACATTCACATCCGAAGTAAATCAATTTTTCCACGAACAACAAATAAGTTTAAAAGTAAAAGCATACTTACCAATGAAAGTTATACTAAGCGATTACATGATTAAAAAATTGACAGCAGTAATTAAGTATGAAGTATTACTGAAAATGTTACAAAATAGGAACAAAAAAATGCGATCTCATCTTTGAGCGAGATACGGCTTGTGTTTTACCACCGCCACCACGCACAATGTAAACAAACTATATTCACATCAATTTTGAGCAACACCTCGTGTACGTAGTAAAAAGGGGAGTGGACACAACCAGGAAAGCTGGTCGTTCCGATCTTACACGTAATACGTACGCGACAAATGGAAAATACACTCGTTATTCGCGAACGCCGCGAAACGATCGCAAACGCTTTCCAAAAGCAGTCGTCGTGTATCGCTGGCGATCGTGACGATTTAACGAGCGTCGTTCGTGGTCGTTACACCTGGACGTAACGTCAACCGTCGGGAATAAACGGAAAGCACGGTTGACGGTGATTTGTTTTGGCTCGTAAGGAACGGCTTTCTTTTCGATCCTCTTCGCTGCAGCGGAAAACTAATAAACGAAACTGGGGTAATTGCGTCCCACCATTAGGACGATTGAGAAGAAAAAGAAGAAGTATCGGTCATAACTGTCGTGACGGGGCCTCGGCTTATCGACGACACCGACCGACCGTAGTGGCGCGCGTCCGCGGGAGTTGGCTTCGTCGTTCAGAAATTCGATTTGCTCGGATAATTAAAGAATTAAACCTACTACCACGGCAAAACCGGTTAGCCACTTAACGGACGGGCGCCGCCACAAAAACTAGCTACCGGTAGTTAGTCGGACAGAATTCTGACATTTTGTACCTTTATTCGGTTTTTAACGTTGTGCTCAATGATGTAGTACACAGAAAAATGTTTGAACTTTTTTTTGAATCCAAAACACATTTTTTGTTTCCGCCATTGAATTCAGTGTTCGAAACTACGTAAAAAGTACGGATAAACGATCGTCGGTGTCGGCTGGTGTGCGTCCAAGTTCGTACCGTGGTTTAAACCGCGAGGGACTCGAGGAATTCGGTACGGATTTGGTACCGCGAATTTTTCAAAGATCTCGATCGGAATGGTTACTGTAATTGGCGCAATGCAGTTGTGTCATCCACGAGGACAGATAATTCCGTTCACACAATACGACCTTGGTACTATATCGCCCCTGATTCCAAGACGAACTTGGACGCTTGCCAACGTTACGGTCTTCTGTAGGTCGCTTCGTGTCTCGAGATAATCTTGTTTCGTCGGAAAGAAAGAAATACAAACGAAGAAGAATGGCATAGAGTCCGGAAAAAAGTATGCATCCGCGTCTGCAAGTACGGGCAGCGTTTCGTACGACGTTCGAGAAAGATAGAGAATTTCTTCTCGGAGCTCTTCGTATTCGATCGCGTCGCTAAAAGAGAAAAAGAAAAAAAAAAAATGATGAATGAGATACAACGCAGAACCTGGATCCCCAAGCTTAATCGAGTCGTTCGTCATGGAAACGGAGTAAATTCATTTTTTCTTTTGTTTCGAGAGAGAGAGAGAGAGAGAGAGAGAGAGAGAGAGAGAGAGAGAGAAGGCGAGTGCGCTCACCTCTTTCTCATTTCGATCCTTTTATTTTCTTTTTTTCTGGTGCGACGAACGACAAGTACGCGCTCCGTTGTTCGGGACAATCGCGGTCAAATTCACGGGTCGGTAGTTTTCCTTTTTTCTACGGAATATACAGCACGGCATCGACGCGCTGAATTTCGACTTGGATCATCTCGACGTCCCGATGGAGCTCCGAGTGGAAGAGATACGAAACGTCCGCGCTAGAAATTTTTTCCCCTTTGAATACGGTCACGGAAGGAACGCGAAGTACTTTTTATTCATTCGCTCGCACCTTGTCGTTAAGGTGGTGACGTAACGAAAGTATAGAATAAACGTAACGAAAGTATAGGATAAACGTAACGAAAGTAACGTTGTTCGTACGAGCGTTGCTTCTCGAAATATTCGACGGCGACGTCGACAGTTCCGTGGATACCTCTCTTAAACTGGCAGGACCAAATCAACAGAATCGTATCGGACTCGGTGGAATATTTAGTACTTACTTATTTAGTACTATTCGTACTAATTTGTACCACCGAAAGTAATGTTGTACCTGTTACCGTTTACGAAAAAAAATGTGACGCTGCAAACGTGATATTAATATTACGATTTTCTTGAAAACGGTAACAGGTACGAAATTTCTTTCGGTGGTACAAATTAGTAGAAAGTAAGTACTAAATATTCCACCGAGTCCGATATGATTCTGCTGATTTGGTCCTGTCAGCTTGAGAGAGGTCAGAAAGGGACGACGCTCGCCTCGGCCAGTGTCGAGGCAAGTAGAAGTGGTCAGTAACGGTCAGACAACCCTTGTTGTCTGTCCATTACTGATCACTTCTACTTGCCGACATCAACCTTACGCCGTACACTTTTGCGCGTTGATCGGTAACATTCGCGAAGAATTCGACGAGACCAAAGTCCCGTTTCAAGTAGGAACAAAAGTATGCTTACGTTGATGACGACCCTCTCGCAAAAGTCATGATCGTGCGGTATGGGCTCGAAGTGCGTGACGCCTGTGTATTGGGTGTGGGGGTTCGGCCCATCCTCGTCCTGGCTGCTGAGTTTCGGCAGCGATCTGAAAAAGAAAGACAGCCGCGTCGTTGAAATGTTCCCGGCCGTGTCGATACGTACACGTATATACACACACACGAGACACTGTACAACATCTTATATATATATAGGATGTAGAAACGAAAAACTAGGTTGCGCTACCTCTGTACTAACAGGCCCTATACCAAGCTATTTTCTTAACGAGCTACTAGACCGGTAAGCCGCTAGGTCGGCAGCCTAGTAGAACTGCGATAGCTTGACAGATCGGTGAAGTGACAGAATCGACAAAGAATCAAATCCTGACCGTGCTACTCGATCGCTAAATCGTTGGCGAACAGGGAAGGCGCTAACGTTCCTACGATGGATTTCTTCGTTAATTTGTCCGGCTACCGGAGTGGAAAATCGCTACGCCGCTAAACGACTCTACTGCGATTGGCTGTGAGAAATAGCGAGAGAGTGGGGGAGCGGCGGGAGGGGAGGGGGGATCGAACGGCCTACCGGTTACGGATCGTAAAGTGGGAATTCTCACGATGAATCGTACGGATCGTCGAGTCGTTCGCTGGCTTGGTACGTACACCATCGGAAGACTTGCGTGATTCACGTCGACGAAGAAAGCTGCGGATCCGTTTCGATGAAAAAGTTCGGGGACCGATCGCCGATCGACAAACAGGAGTGCCAAACGAGTTCGTAATTAACGCACCTCCATGAGCAATGGAAATGACGAGTATCAGGCGCGTCGCCAACGATCTGCCTGTCTCGGACGCGTCATTGTTTGATCGTCGTTCAGGAATTCCGAACGACGGATCGCTCGATCCTCTGGTTGGATCGAAAACTTGCTCGGAAGTTCGATTGTACAGGGGTTACATTTTAGCTTCGACATCGTCGATGGAAACCTTTCAACTCGGTTCCTCCGAGTCTGTCTATATCAGATTTCGTTTCGATCGCTGGTACTGTTACGACGATAGGTTGGAACGGAGGAGCGAGTCATAGATCGCCGTATACCGTTGCAGGGACGTTACAGTTGCGATCTAAACGAAAGATTTTAAAGGTCTCCGAATGCTTTGGAAGGGAAACGTCGAGCCACGCTTTCCGCCGGTTCTCGTCCAAGCAAGGCGAGAATCGTGGAGAGGCGGCGTCGAGGTGTTCCGCGAGCAAAGTAGCAAGACGTGAGAAAGAAAATGAAAAGTGGAAGCGAGACGTGCCGCCAAAGAGAGTCTCTACGCTCCACTTCGCGGCGCTGAGAGGGCGCTGGGTCGATTCTCGGCTTTCCCCCGACGAGAGTATTCCGCGGCGGGTCAACGCCAAAATGTTGCCTTTCGTGTTTCTCGATCGGACAACGTGTCCCAATGTTGCGTACCTGTGGATTCGCTGCAGGGTAGATTCGACGATAGTTGCATTCGAATTCGGTTAATACTATCGGTGCCGGGCATCTTCTCGTGAAGATACTTTTACGAAGCCAGAGTTTTGTTCTTAGTACAATAGGAAGCTATGTAATCTAAACATTTGCGTCAAGTTTTTATAACCCCATCAAACTTTACGAAGCCTGGCCAGACTTGTTTTCTTTGAAACTTGATCTTCAGATTTAATTGTTTCATTTCTTAATGAAAATTCCTATACAGAGTGTGCTAAAATTAGTGTAAGACCTGGTAGCTGAAAAGTTTCTGAACCAAACTATCCTTTGCAAAAATGTCGTACCGTGCTTCGTTTTTGAATTATTAACGAAAAACCGCCGACCAATCGCGCGAGGGGCTGGCCCGAGCATCTATGGTTGAGCGCGGGCTACTCGGGCGCTGTGATTGGTCCGCGGTTTTTCGTTAATAATTCAAAAACGAAGCACCGTACGACATTTCTGCGAAGGAAATTGTTGTTCGGAATCGTCTCGTCTACTTCCCATTTCCGGTTCTTACATTAACCCTTTGCACTCGAGGCCTTTTTTCTTGTATCTATCAGCAACTCTAGATGCTTTCTTAGCATTCTATTGTCACGAATGCTAAGCTTGGATTAACTACGAAAATGAGATCCTTCATTTGAGATTTGAGAGTCGGGTCACCTTTGCCTCAACGACAATCATTTTATTTACACTTCGAGTTCCGAAGAAATTAAATCTAAAGAAAACCTAGCGGTGACGGGGTAGTCACCTCTCGAGTGCAAAGGGTTAATTCTAACACACTCTACATACGAGTGACGTGGCGGCAGTCAACGTGTTGAGAGAAAACAAGCCGACGACACGTCCAAATATAATAATCGTTATTTAAAGCGTTTCTAATAATTGGCGATGTAAAAACATTCCATCTCTCGAATAGACTCGCCGATAATTACTCGCGTCGCAAATACTATCGGCGTCGGGCGTCACCGAAGGCGTCGAGTTTCTCGTCACGCGACGCCGTCGAGCAACGCGTCGCGAACAAACGTTTCTCGCTTTTCTCCTGGAAGGTCGCTGAGCGATTCCAGCGAAAGATAAAGGACAGATTAGCCCCTGAAACGCAACGATTCTCGGCTGGTGAATCGTCGTGGAAGGCTCGGTGAACAAAAGAGAGCCCGGGCTAGACGAATTTTCCGAGCTGAAAGCTCTTTGTTGGTTAGCGGTAGCCGGTGCTCGATGCCGGATGCTACCCGTTCGTGAACCTTTCACGCCTGCCGCAAATTCCACCTCAAAGGTGCTCTCGTACCGAGAGTGCACGGTATTTCGCGTTAGCGACACTCGTACCGATGATGGTTTCCGTCGCGACGTCGGCTAAACGACGCCGCCTACCTCCGAAGGGACCTGGATGGACCCATTTGCATGGATATTAAACGTGAAAATTCGCGCTACGTAGCAAGTCTACGAACGAGACTTACGATTTTATGAATCAATATTTTATGTAATCGCGATTTTAACCAAAATTTATTCGATATACAGTCGCGGTCTCGTAAGTATCCCTTATCTATCGTACCCTTTATCTCTATTAATGAAATTTGTATAAATTAAATGTTGTGTTTGACGTTATCGAATAAATCTTCCCTGATAAATATTTACACGAAAAAACTTTTCGCGTATACGTGGGATTCGAGAACCCACGAACCTCGGGACCACAGTCGACCGCTTTACCTACACAACCAAACCCGCACCACCCTACGTTTCGCGTTGTCGTTCGACTCCTTATTCTTGGGTATGCGAGGCGCGGATACTACATACATACATTTATAGTGAATATTTATTTGGAAGCATCGAACCTATTACTTAATTCAAACAAGTGTCTTCGATAGACATACAGGGAATATTTATGGGACTGGCTGTGTACGAAATCACGAATAGCGTTCGGTAGTATTTCAAAATTGAACTCGAGACAGCATCGAGCAGAATTTCCCAAGATCTCCCATCGCGACAGCTTTCCATTCGATTTTCTTCTATTCGCCGGGCGTAGAAAAAGCTCGACGTCGCAGCGAAAGATCGATATTTCAATTTTGCCGTTTAATTACGTAGCCGAAGACGGGACAACGGCCAACTATTTATCAAAGTCTGGCCGTGACGGGAGCGTGAAACGCGTAGCGGCGCGAGGCGATCTCTCGCATCGAGGCGAAGACAGAAAGAAGAAAAATATCGGGCCGGCAAATCTAACGTGCGCGTCGAATTAGTTCAACGTGACGGATGGTTTATTCCTAGAGCGCCGATGACAGTCGATGCACTCCGTGCACTCGGAGCGTAACTGAGAATAGCCCGACGTATCGCTAAAATAGATACGCCGTTAGTGAGCGCGGTTGCATCGACGAGCACGTGTTTTCTCTCGTTCCCGCGAGTTAACGGAACGAACGGCGGAAACGAGCTTCTCTCGTTCTCAGCCGGAGAACTATCCTCGAACCGACGATGAATCGATCCGTCGGAAGACGGGAATCGCGGACGAGACTCGTTTTTGTTTCGAATCGAGTCGAATCGAGTCGAATCGAGTTCTACTTGAGTTTGATCTCGGTCCAGTTCTACGTTAAAAGGCAAAGGTCACGTTCGTATCTCGAACTCCGCGTTTTCGAAACACCGCTACCCCGAAACAAACCGAATCTCGAATAATTGCTACGCTGTATTAATTTCATAAAGTTCTCGGTTCGTACGAACGCTCCCGTATACAGCGCGGCATTCTGAAACGATTAATTCGACACCTCCTCGTTACCATCCAGCGCATATTTCGAACACAATAGCGACACTCCGGCCGAGGATCGACCGAAGACAAAAATGAGAATTAAAATCGAGCACGGGTTTGTTATTGTTGCCGGGTTCACAATGGCATTGTTCCACGCGGACGATCGTCGATAGAAGTCAATTAAGAAGCAGTCGAAGGAACCGCGATTGTTATCCTGAACTTTCACGTCGCCTAATTGGGAGGAGCGTCTCTCTGTTTACCCGGCTCGCGATCCCGGTTCTGTTAAGATACAGGGAATTCAGAGACTGAATGAAAACCGTTTCCATTGTTAGCGTCGCGAGGGAGAGTTTATTTCCACTCGTCAATGGGGACGGGGTGGTGGTGGTGGTGGTGGTGGATATACACCGGCGTGCAGGGAAAAAGGACTCGTTCCGGAGCCCACGTATTCGAAGAGCGACTGAAAATAGCGCGTCGTCTCGCGGAAATAGCGAGTCCGTCGTCTTGTACCGTGACCCAGAAAGCACGTGCGCGCGGCTGTCGTTGGCCATCGAGAAGAATCACGCGGCCGACCGTCTAACGGAACGATACAAACACCGAAACGTTCTCAAAGAATACGCCAGTTATCCCTGCGTGCTCCGGATTAGACATGCCCGAAGAAAACGCGCGCTTGCACCTCCGACGCTCGGTTATATAGCGTTTCTCAAAAGAATCTTCGTAGAAAACGTAAACCACCCTGGATCACTCACCCTGGACGCTCTTATGGACGGCGGATATGTCCGTGCGTTTATGGCGAATTAAAGCGTGGGACGAGGACGCGTATAAACGCAAGAATATATTAGTGTAAAAGAATGTTGCATATTGTGCGGAAGGTGGCGACGCGCTCTTTCATGGTCGTCTGGAATTTTCCAAACCGGCGGCTATGCGTAGTAACCGGGTTTAATCCAGTTACCTAGTGACGAGTATTTTGATGTTCGGTCAAGTAATACTGAAAGGCGAATGGGTAACCGTCCTCGGAGATCGTATTGCTGACCATTGCATTACTATCCATTAAAAACAGGTTTTATTGCATTTGGTGGACCAGAAAGTAATGTCGCTTTTGCAATTTTAAATGCCTGTTTATCACTCATCGGCTCGTTTGTGAATTCAAGAAGAGTCGCCACAATTATATAAAATCAAAAGCTCCACGAGGTATTAATTATTTATAAATCAACGTAAATTTCGTTTTCTTCTTTACGAAGTTTTACAAAATTTAACAATTGTACGAATACGCGTCGCTTCTGGTTTTTCTTGATGACCCTTTGCACTCGAGGGGCGAGCCTGAGTCACCGCTAGGTTTCACGTACCGAATCTACCAGCAATAATGTTTCTGTAGGTTTCATTTCTTTGGAACTAGAAGTGTCAATAAAATGACATCTTCGAAGTCAATCGAGGCTTAGCGTTCGTGGCAATACAGAACGTAGAATGTACAATGCCAAGAAACCATCTCGAGTTGCTGGTAGATACAAAAAAAAAGGTCCCGAGCACAAAGGGTTAACTTTTAGCAATTTACATGAATAACTAATTTTTCTTGTACTGTATCTATCCCAGAGATTCCCAAGAATATGTGGACTATCGTTGTGTATAAAAAAAAAAAAAAGGTAATAAATTATATATGAGTCACGTAGTGTTTTTTTTTGGAAATTGATCGGTGTACGAGTACTTTCTACAGCGTGTATACAGCTTCTAGGTAAACGCGTTGCAGTTGGTTGGCTCGCGAACGGACGCAAGACCACCCGTGGACTTGGCGACCCCACCCATCGGTCCTGTCCGGTCTAACGAACCGGATCGTTACTCATCCCGAACACCGACGGATTCTCGACGATGCCATCGCTCGTCATTTTGAAATACCGTCCCGCGTATCGTCCAAGGATCAAGGGCGCGCCGGAAACTCGACGGGACTCGCGATCGACTGCCTGCGACGTTAACCCGATTCTCGGCGACGTCAATCGACGGTGGATCTTCGGCTCGAACGAGTCGATACGACGTTATTTTACGGATACTATTAGGTTGTCCAAAAAGTTTCTTTCGTTTTATTAACAAGTAATACATACGCAATATTTGATGTCTAATGTTACATTATCGAATCGTGTACGATTCATTTTGCTCCGTTACTGTTACAACATCAACATCTAAGAAATTAGATTGTCTATTTATATAAACACTACCGCGCAAAATAATCGAGTGCAAATTACGAAAGAAACTGTCGGGACAATCTAATACGATCCCAATTGTTCGAGTTTGTTAAAGAGCCTAACCGATTAAGATGATCAAAACTGCCCTTAGAGCTTTTTCAATGGCTCTTGAATCATTCGAAAGCTGATTATGAAAAACGCTCCGAGTAAAATTGTACTCCTCTAGCTTGCCCGTGAGGGTAGTTACAGGGTAAAATAGATTTTACGCTTTCCGGCGCAATTTTCCGATCTCAAGTGCGTTCTAAAATTCTGAAACAAAATCTGACACATTCCGGATCCTAAGGCGCATTTTTGACAATTTTTTCAGATTTTTTTGTTGCAATCTGTGGTCGTAAAAAGTGAAAAATCGCAAAAAAAAAATCGGAAATTTTGTTCTCAAAAATATGAGAATATGCTATTCTACTGTTTCGTTCCCTGATAAAGTACTACAACAGGCAGTGTCGTCAAGTTTTTTGAAATTTTTGCCACCACAGATGATTGATACGAAAGCACTGTGAAGTATGAAGCGACATGGAAACATGGCTCGGGAAAGAGATCAACGGCACGCGAGAGGTTCGGTTGAACAAATGCAGAGTAAATTTTATCGCGTCGAGTGAAATTGCGATCAGAGTTCTTTTTCGCGATATCGGAGACATTTTTTGTATCTTACGTACGAATGAAGAAATTTCCGCGGGAACAGGCAAACTGCGATAAATAGTAACTCGATAAAATCGACTTTACACCACGGAGTGCTTTCTTTCGGTTCTGAGATTAGACACGTTTGCAACGTACGCATCAGTGGTTACACCGTGTGTTCTCCTTGTAAAATATACGTGGCACGTCAATAAACACGCGAAGCTCCGCTCGTTAAAGATCGTCCTATTTCTGTTGTAATAGTCGTTTCAACTGTATGTTTTCCGTTCGAGATATAGCGTATCGTGTCCCGCGAATCTAACGCGAACCTACAAAAACACGAAAAGAGTAGGGACGAGTTTGTCCACTATTCGAACGTTTTACGACGAACCGCCGTGCCGCGTATTCGAAACGGGCAGCTTTTCGAGAAAATGAAAACGCAACGAAAGGCGGTATATTTAGAAACGCAACGATGCTCGATTACGTAAACCAAAATTCGCCTCGTTTCGAACGTTCCGAATTATCCACAAGCTCGTATTCCAAGTAGAATTATTCGAAGCGAGGCTCGTCCACTTGAAATATTCCTCCGATGTTTCATCAGCGGTTTCGTCGCTGGCGTCGATACTTGTTTTCAGTTTGTGCTCTATTTTCCGTCTATGGCACGAATGGGGTAATTAAACGGGGCCACTTCGATCGGTACTTGGAACCCGCGAGGAATCTATTCCGTTCGATATACAGGGTGTCCCAGAATTAGTGTAAGAACAGGATATGGGGGAATAGCCGGGACGATTCTGAACCAAAATTTCCTTTACCAAAATGTCGCACGGTGCCTCGTTTTTGAATTATTAACGAAAAACCGCCGACCAATCACAGAGCTCGAGTGGCGCACGCTCCACCGCGAGAGGCTGGCCCGACGGTTGGACCAACGGCGGACCCGAACTCCTGGCTACAGCCTGCCTCTCGCGGCTGAGCGCGCGTTGTGATTGGTCGGCGGTTTTTCGTTAATAATTCAAAAACGAAGCACCGTACGACATTTTGGCAAAGGAAAATGTGCTTCGGAATCGTCTCAGCTACCCCGCCCCACCCCCCATTTCCGGTTCTTACACAAATTCTTTGTATTACCTTTCGTACACACTCGTAAATTGTTTACGAGTCGACTATGGAACACGCGGACAAGATTCCTCGAATCCTCGGTCTATTTCGAGCGTCGCAACGAAATCCGAGAAACTATACTTCAATATACTTCGTAGAATTCGAAGCGATTCCCCCGGAAACTGTAGCTCTATTCGAAAATCGAAGTAAGCGCGGAGGGTGGCGATTCGTGATTCGCGGGATCCGTTGCGTCGGAATTCGGGCGCGGTTCGAAAGGCCGGCCGGAAAATTCTAAAAACCTGGCACGATAACGATCGGCCTCGGTTCCCTCTGGGAATCCGTAGCGTACACGGCGTCGCAGACCGCACGGAATCGATTCCCAAAACTCGTCTCGCCAAAAGTTCTCGCCCTTTATCCGAACAGTCCGGCCCACATACCCCCAGATAGCCGAGCAAATGGAATTAGTTCTCGGTCGAAGGTCTGATCGCCAGGTCGGACTCACGTTACCAATTAGAGGCTGACACCTTTCACGTTTCTCTCCTAGGCAACGTTAGTCTGTCTGAATAGACGCCGGGCACCGATGTACGCGTTATATTATATATTATATATATATATATACACAATACATGTACACATAGATACGCACACGTATACGTTAGTAGCAGCTAGATACGTGTACACGTAAGCACGGAACATGCCTGACCCGGTACGAATGGACGTCGATAATTTTAACTCGTCATAGCGCCGCGGTATATTTTGCTGGAAAACTCGGCGTAATTTAGCGGTCGCTGTCAGAATTTGTAATTTTACTCGCGTACGTAAATATTGTTAACCCTTTGCACTCGACGACAGTTTAATCACGGAGAGCTAACAATTTCGACGACCTTCTCTTATCACGATCGGAGACAGGGCCGGTTAACCTTTTTGCGGGTTCGGGTTCGAAAATTGTTCGGGGCCTGAATTCGCGTTCGAATCGTACACTTAAATTTTACGAGAGATTATTTACTGACAAACGCTGTTACATATTGTATTCTTTTTACAAGATGAATATTAAATAATAATACTTTGATGATTTTTAAATTATTCCAAACTGAATTATCGCTACTAAATAAATGTCTTGCATCGGTTACTGGTATCATCGTTCTGTACGAAATTTATCAAAATCGGCGCCTTTTAATAATCGGGCAATTTTCTGATTGGAGAGTCGTGGAAATAAAATATCTTACCGCTATTTCAAAGCGTACAAAGTTTTCGCGGCTTAGGCTGGCGTGCCGAAAGAGTTAAATAAACTCGTAAATATAGAAAACAGGTCTCAGACCTGCGAGAGAAGTCCGAGCGGCGGTGGAATTACACGATCGTTCGTACGGACGATTATGCGAAACCGTAATGGGCGAAATACGAGGAAGACGCTAAGGCAATAAAGAAGAGTCGGGAGAGTTTCGACTCGGTTGAACGTGTTCGATAGGTTCGATATCGAGCAAAGTTTCGGGCGGAATCCTTCGACGAAGGATTCGAAAGATTAACGTTTAAGAGATTGGGAATGTTTGTACCTGGATTCTCCCGTTCGCCGCGAGAACGTTCTAACGAATCGAACTATCCGGGCTGTCGACAGATCTCTTCGCGTTAAGCCCACGATTCCGAATGGCTACCGTCAACAAACATTCATTATCTTCTTGGGTAGGTTTTGCTTCCTGAAACCTTCCGCGTCGGAAAGAAATTAACGAACCGCGGTGCATTGCGATTCGTGTTTCCATTACAGAAGCTGCATTGTACGACGAAAAATGCAGGATGGCAAACGACGTACACCGAAAAGGACGTTCTCCTTAATGTACATGCTACGTCGACCGTGAAAGAGTAGAGGACACTTAAACGAACGGTTAGCGAATTTATAGCATTCGGGAACGCATTCGGTGCTCGTGAATCCGGCAGTAATAGATTTCTTTAAAAAGGCGCACGAGTACGCGGCGCGGAAGCACCCTCCTCTCCTCTCCTTCGCTTATTCATTACTCGGTAAACAGCAACTCCAACGTATCGTGCAAAAATAGAATACTCCCGTCCTCGATATTAAAATATTCGAGTGTACCCATGCGGCGTGTTCGTTGCCGGGACTGCTCGCTTAAAGAGGAATGACGCGGAATAACGCTGGAGACGAATTACGATCGACGCGAATCGGAAGCTGTTCTTTTATTCTACTAAAAGAAAAAACAAAAAGAAAAGAAAAACAACGAGATCCGACAGACATTTCGAACGTCGGGCTCTCGCATCGCGTAGGTTAAATCGATCGTTGGCATCGAGTCTGGCGCGAACGCGCGACCTTTGTTTCCGAATGTTTGGAAACGTTGCGAACCGAAGGCGACGAGCGGACAATGCAAATCTTTCGCGTTGCGCAAACATAATACAGCGGCGCGAAAGAAAGACGAAATGATGGCACCTGCAAGAAGAATCGCGTTTTAGATTCTCGATACATTAGAGAGTTCGTTGTCACGGTATCGAGGATTTTCTTTTCGTTAGAATTCCAAGTTCGCGCAAGAAGACACACGTTGCTTTTCCGAGACCCTCGAGATCTCGTTTTGGAAATTGCGCGCATGCATACGCGTTCTGACATAATCCGGTACAGAGTTGACCCACATTAGGAGAGATCAGCGACACGAACGCGAGAGAAACGACGCTGGGGAGCCGACGACGCTGCTGCTTGCATCTCCGAGGAGCGAGCTGTCTCTGCAGGACGAAAACGTTTCGAGGCAGTAAAACGACGCGACGCCGACGGCTCGACGAAGCTTCCAAGACCTCTGGGTTTTCGAGGAGCAGCTGCCGCGGCCATCGAGGGCGGACACTGTCGGCCCGTTTTGCCATTAATTCAGACAAGTTCGAGGAGCTGGGAAAGACTGTACTCCCCGGAATACCGTTTCCGACGAAAGCGCTCGCGATTTTTCTAATTTTTTTTTCTCATATCGCGCAATGTTCTCGCTCGCAATTCCAAGACAGAATTCGGGTTCGTTGGCTGATTAAATTAGTAACTTAGTAACAAATTAGATTTGGTTATCGGATCCTTCGTGTTTACCTTGTCCAAGAAATATATATCCCAAAAATGTTGGAGAACGATTGAATCGGATGGTTCGGGAGGTGATTCGAAACAACTTTTTCCTTAGCGAAAATGTTGTCCGAGGGTTATTGAAGGAGATATTAACAGAAAAGCTTGACCAATCAGAGCGCGAGTATGACTTGTGGAGCGCTCGCGATAGCGTAAGCAACGCGCTAAGCGGCCGCAGTAGTATAGGCTCGCGCTAGACAGCCACAGTAGTATAGGCTACGCGCTAGACAGCCGCGCTCTGATTGGTCGGTGTTTTCTGATAATATTTCCTTAACGAAGCCCCATCCGAAATTTTTGCAAAGGAAAAAGTTGTTTCAAATCACCCACCGAACCACCCCTTTCAAAGACCTCCAACATTTTTGGGACACCCTGTATTTCTAAACCGTTCAACGCTAAACGTATACGTGTAACTATTTCTACCGTGATGGAACAAATGACGTCTTAAAGAATCTTTTTTCGATTAGATACAAAAATATTTTACGAGCAACTAAATTGAATAATGCGTGGAACAATTGTATATAATTCATATATTGCATATATGAACGGTATAAAAGTTTGAAATCGGTCGTTTGACCAGTCGTGGTATCGAAGATCTCTGTGTTTATCAAAGAAGATTGTCTAAATTAAACGACAGATTTAAACGACAGAACGACAGTTGCCAAATAAATTTTTCATTGTAAAATAAATAAACATCTAAAACTTATTCGAGCACATATTTATTATAGAATATGTATTTGGTAACATCGAACCTATAAATCAAATTTCTTCAATAGTATATTGTATTTTGTGACAAATTAGAAGCTTGACCTTAAAAACAAGGTTATAACTACAAAATGTGTTCATTTAAATATGGTAATTACAAAGATATCCGATTCATTCAAATTCATATTATATTCGCCTCCGACCGTACCTCCCATTCATTCTTAATTGTCTGAAGAATGAACGTATTTTTATTTCATTATACCTAATCGAAGACGAAACTTGTGTTCGCCGCGCTCGAGTCTGAGTACCGTGAAAGGATTCGTGTATCCACGTTTAAAGCTGAAAAAGCGTTTTGCGCCGCTCGGTACCGTTTACGACGAACGAAAGCCCCGTTTTATTTCTCCTCGCGTTTTTCGTTCCGTTCGAACGACGAAAGAAAGGAGCCACCGGGTATTTCTTGAATCGATGGGGTCGGTAACGCCGGGAGTCCGGAAACGCGGGTAGGCGGAATCAAAGGGAGCCACGGTACAAACGATCGTTTTGTTAAAAGTGAAACGAGAAAACGTCGGATAATTATGAATTACAACGAAGTTCGCGAGGCAGCGGGGCACGAAACGAACGAGCGCGGACCATCGATCCGCGGACGCGGAACGAATTTTGCATGCGCGATATTTAAATTTCCGGACGTGTTCCGTTTCGTATCATTACACCGAACAGATTCGTACGTGACGCCGCGGACGAGACTAACGCTCGTCCCGTCGGTTTTCCTGTTTTTTTAATAAAGATCTCTGATAACGCGATTTGGTAAATCTCCGAGATACCAACCGTGACGATTGCGTTACGATACATTCCGACGCATGGCGTTCGGTGTTACTTGGCCGGATATGGTGTAAAAATAACCAGTTCATATTCTCCACGTGCCCTCTATCTCTATCGAACACATTTGTCTAAATTAAATGGTAAGCTTAATACTTCCAAATAAATCTCTCATTATGAACGTGTACACGACTAAACTTCACGCGTGTGTATATTTATAATAAACAAATGGACAAATTTCTTGAATAAACATAAAGGGTACGAATACTTATGGAACTGACTGTACGTTAAGGTTTTCTCCGTCCCTTTGGTCCCTGTCCAAATGGTTCTATTTAGCACCGTATTCCCTGTAATTCGAGCCTGTTCGTTTCTTCTTTCTTTCCTATACCTTCGCTTTCGTTCGATAGTTCGAAACCAAGGCGCGAGGTGTGCGCGCAAAATGGCAGACGATTCTCCGAGTTTCCTTGTATCGCCTATCGATTAGCGACCACTTCGCGCAATACCTGGACAGATCCAGCGATGGTTTCGTTCGCGTACGATCGGAGGCAAAGTTCGCAGCCGCGTTATCCGTCCTCGAGCAGCTGTAAGCCCTAAAACTCGTTCCAATTACTCCGCCGGTCACGTACGCTCCGCGGAAACTAGAGCCTCGCGTTAACCGACGCACAGCGCAGAGAACCGTTCTTCAGAAGCTTCGAAACGGTCGGTTACGAGTGCACGCACACTCGGGATTCCAGAAGAGCAGGGCGAGTTGCCCACGCGCCTGGAAACGGAACCGCGAGGGAATATAACGCGAGCGCAAAAAACCGTCACTCGACCAGGCGAGAACCTCCGCCGACCACTTGCCGCGACGCGACGCACCGCGACGCGTGCATTTCGCGTCGGTGCTCCCGCAATGCTCCGCTCCTTTTCAAATAAACCAACGCTACTCGTACTTTTTCCTTTCTTTCGGTTCGTGGCACGGATCTCGTTTGGTTAAGCGAGACTCTCCGCACGTTCCACGTCGGGTCATTTCTTGCGCGTTTGCATATTTCGCTGCGTAAGATTTCACATCGGGCGGATAAAGGTCGATTCAGACTATACGACACGGACCGTCACGTTCCAGCAACGACACGACAAAACGTTAAAACACGCGTTTTAACGGAACTATTCACACTCGACAGACACCGACCTGAACGTTCCGTCAACGGGAATAGTGCGAATAGTTCCATTAAAACGTGTGTTTTAATGTTTTGTCGTGTCTTTGCCGGAACGCGACGGACCGTGTCGTATAGTCTGAATCGACCTTAACTCGTACAGGGTGTCCTGTGATTGACGGCGCGAGCGTCGTACGAAATTTTGGCAACGAGTCGGCTGGATTTGTTGTAGCTGTATTTGCTGTACCGAAGGCATTCCTATCGTTTGGACCGAAGCCATCGAGCGATTGAAAGTTGGACCATTAATTATTCCATCGAAACGCCGATGCTTTAACGAAGTAGGTCAAAAACGATTCTTATTCGAGTACTCGACCGTGTCACCTCCTCGCGTTTTTCAAGCACTCGAGGATACGAGTGGAACAGGAAGAAATTGGTCGGGCCTACAGAGCGCGAAACTTTCAACTACATCGCATCCTCGATGACACGATCGTATCGAGAAACTACCGAGAAGATTCGGAGATAGTTCGTTTTCCGTTTTCCCTGGGAAAAACTGGGCTTGGTTGAAATTGCTTTGCGAGTTAATTTAACTTGTCTCGCTACTTACGAAAACCTCGACGAGGTTTTAACCCTTTTCACTCGGAGCCATTTCGTTACGAAATATGCAAACGGTATTATGTTACTTGTATTATGTTACTTGCAAAGCATGTAATTCATTGTAACGATACTTGAGCTTGTACGAATCTTCAGACATTGAGGAGCATATTCGTGTCAAAAATAAAAATTTTGTACTGTTCTAATATATCATAAAGTGTGAAAGAGTCATAGATATGCACTGATGGTTCCTATCTTTCAAGTTCAACAATCTTACGAAGCGCTATCCGACATTTTTGCAAAGGAAATTGTGGTTCAAATTCTGAGACACCCTGTATAATATCCTACTAAATGTACCATATTTCGATTCGATTCTTCGTGATATTTGAACAGAAACCATCGAGGAATCGTACACTTTTACAAATTTTACATAAGTTTATCCAGCGTAATCACTAAGTAAGGTTTGCACGGACTTACGATGCCTCGGAAGAGACATCCGAGTGGAAAGGGTCAATCCATTTCCGTAGACCTATTAAACGTAGCGATTTCAACTTTCGTTACCTTAGACGTAACAACCGTTATTTGTATTACTCGCAGCAGAGGGTCCGTTCCCGTTTACCGCGATAAAAACCACGAGTGTCTATAAAATAGCGTCTACAAAAACGGTTCATTTTCCCTGAAAGGTTTCGCACGCGGAAAATTCAGCGAAGGATCGCGTGTACGCGACGAAGATTCCGCTCGTGCTGCTGGAATATCACGACTCGTCGCGGAGCTAGCCGGAACGCGAGGAACGAGGTACGCGAGTCGCGTTATCGCGTGCACAATTCGTTTCCGCGCGAAACAAATGCTTCTCATGGAATAGACCACGGTCAGGAATGGCTGGGGTATTTTTAGAACTCCTCGAGCTTAGCGAGACTCGATCGTCGGGGGCACGACTATTAGCGTAATTGCCGGGGCGCGCGTTCCCCTTGACTCTGGACAGCGAGTTGATTGCACAGCCGGAAGAAGAAGCGAACTTCGGCGCTAGCGCCGGCTTGCGACGGGATCGAACCTATCGCGTCGATATTTCCTCCATAACGTTTCGGAACCGTACGTACACCGCAACGAAAAAAAAAAAGAAAAAAGAGTTATAATCGAGTGCGTTGAAAACGCATTTTCCCATAAGAGTCCGCGTTAAAAAGTGAAAAATTGAAACATTTATAGTTATTTCTCAGCATTTAGGTACTCTAGCCTTCCCAAAGTTTGTGTGGGTGTTTTTGGGATGAAATCTAACTCCGTATATAATTTTTTATAATTTTCATGGCGTTATTTCTATTCGCACCAGAGCCTCCTTAAACGAATTAACCCAATGCACTCGAGACGCTTTCTCAGCGTTTTATTGGCACGAATGCTGAGCTTAGATCGACTTCGAAGATGCGAGATTGTCATTTTATCGACAGTTTCAGTTTCGAAGAAATTAAACCTGAACAAGCGTTATCGATTTGCCTAACCTATTCACATCGTAATCCTTTTTCCCCGGTCTACGACAGCTTCGCGAAATTGGCTACTCGCTTTTCACTTTGAGCGTTAATTAATTCGCGAACGTGTAACTACACGCGTACAATATCTATAGTATCGCGTTTTTAGAAAGATTTTAAACGTCACGCGACGAGGGATCTCGAAGTCGTTCGGGACGGAATGTAAATTCGAAAGAGCCGTGGCAAAGGCGAGAAGCAAACATCGAGCGTGTCCGTGGGAATCGGCGGATACGAAATTGTTACACGTATTACTCTTCCGGATCGCTGGCCATTTATTCACCTCCCTTTCGTTGTCCCTCCTTTGCCACGCGGTAAAGCACGCGGGATATAAACGAGAAGCGAGACGTGGCCCGATCACGTGAAACGTGCCGCGAACCGTAAATTGGAATAGACACGATGCTCGGAGAGAGAATGTTGCCGAGCGAATCGAGATATTATCCTTCTATCCCGGTCTCTCCGTCCGTGTCCTTCACCCTTTATCGCCGCGGTAACGCCGGTGGTAACGATAGCTCGGCGTTCCCGTAACCTGCCAAAGTCGTAAACGTGCTTATAAGTAACGTCCGTCGAGTGTCCTCCTCCGATTTCGACGAAACTTGGCGAGTTCGTGGAGCGGCGAAGATACGTTTTTAGCGACGGTAAACTCGAGTTTAAGAAACGAAACTACCCTTCCGAGTTTTCAGCCCTCGCCATTTTCTCATCCGTCGGTTATCCGAGGAAGTTGACGCGTTGGCTGCCGAGCTAACTCGTGAAAATTTCTACAAGGTTAAGATTTTCTCTCGAGACTATGAAAAATTAAATAATTTCTGTCGTAATTTTATCTGTCGTAGTATTTAATATTTCTAATGTCGTCCGATTCACGAATCCTGTCCAGAGTTTATTTTCATTACTCTCTCACCTTTGAAATCAATTTTTTTAGTTCCCTATATCCCTAGTTCCCTAATATCCTCTCTTCCTCGTATCTCTCACAGTTTTCGAGATATGATCGACGAACGAAACTTCGGAGAGTAACCGCGGTCTCTTAAACGTAAATTGTCAGCGCTGCGAATGCACGTGTCTTTATTCCCGGTCGTTCTACGAAGCTGAAAAGCTTCGTCGAAGTCGGGTACGGGGGTGTGGGACGGCGGGGAGTTACTTTACGGATATTCCTCGTTAGCGGCAGCACTCTCGCGGCATCTCTAGACACCGAGGACTACGACTCTGGGCTCGCTCTAGAATCGCGGTACGTCATCGTGACGGCGTGTTTCGGAAATCGAGATATCCCGTAGCGAAACCCGGCTACGATTCTTTCCGCGACGACGCGACGACGTTCCTATTCTTGGATCCGCGGCGGAGACGCGGTCGGGTTTATGCTCCGATTCGAGAACGTTCGCGTCGCTGAACACGCGTGAAAAGTGAATCTCGTCGAACAACGTCTATGTCCTAATCTAAGCATCTGCATCTACGTTCGAGCGATCTGGTTAACAAATGTCTAATGGAGCCGCTGCAGTCTAATTCTGCGAGCTAACGCTAAGAGGCTACACGAGGCGTAACAACTGAAAGAAATCACGTACAACATTAAACGTTGTCGGTCTAAACTCCACTACGCTAGATCAGGATTAAAAGATGCGTCCACGGTTGTCTGGTGGTGGTGGTGGTAGTAGTAGTAGTAGTAGTAGTAGTAGTAGTAGTGGTAGTAATAGTAGTAGTAGTAGTGGTAGTAGAAGAAAGACGTATAAGACGGTGGTCCGTCGAACGAAACGCAGGCCCGCATGCAAAAGGTAACCTCGTACGATTAGCCGATGGAAAAGATAGAGAACGAGAGACGCGGATGGGTTAGTAGTAGGACCGTACCTCGTGTCGCCGTGTTCCTCCGCACCATTCCGGTGGGGGCGTAGGTCCTGCCTCGGTTTGAGGACAGGGGTCAGCCCCCATTTCTCGATGAACTCGGTGCGGGAAATCTTGGCGCTTCGCGGCGGTTACGAGAGGGGGCGGATCCCCCTCCCGAGCCCCATGCCCCCGGAGAGCGGTGCACCCCCGCACAACACGCACCCGACGATGCTTCCTCTCCACTCCTCTACGCGGCACTCCTCCGTCTCCTGCCTCTATGCTCCTCCTTCTTCTTCTCCTTCTCCACCTCCTTCTCCTACCCTCTTCTCTTTCCTCCGTTCTCCACCCGCTCACCGCCACCCTACGAACGCCCAACCCCGTGTGCCGTGGGTCCGAGTTATCGGCACCCCTTGTCTTTTTTCTTCTCCTGCTCTACCACCCTACATCTCCTCTTTACTCTCCATTCTCTGTCCAGTGGTTCGCTCTGTCGCACCAACAACACCAACGGACACCGACACGAGAGACCGATCCACCACGAGTAAACCAGCACGAGCACTACCAAAAACGATCACTGTGACGCGGCGGCGAACACCGACGATCAGCGACGCCAAGAGGCAGCACCAGCAGCACAGTCAGTAGCGCGGCAGCAGCGCTCAACACACAGCCACCTATCAAAATGGCTGCTCTCTCTCTCTCTCTCTCTCTCTCTCTCTCTCTCTCTCTCTCTCTCGCTTCTTTCGAAACCCGCCCCTCTGGAAATCTCTTTTCGTCGCTCAACCTGCTCTTCGTTCCACCCCTACCCCTATCCTTCTCCGTTTCGTCTCGGTTTCGCTCTTTGCTTTCGGTCCCTGTTCGGGACGGTAACGTTTGCTTTTTCACTTTTCGTTTCTTCCTCGCACTATCCCCCTCCCCCTTCGGCTCGCTCTCACACGCTCTATCTCTTTCTTTCACGCACGCATTCAACACTTCCCTCGCTCTCCTTTCATACGTTCATATCGCGCTACACGTTCTCCTAATCGCGCATCCCCTTTGAACCTGAGTACGGGGTCCAGCAGAAACGGAGAAACGGAAAAGATGCCGATACAGGGGTGGAAGTGGAGTGTGCCGGAGCCAGCAGGAAGACGTACAGGAACCGTTAACTGACGCGGTGCGTTCCGTCACTCTGTAGCATCGTTCACTCCCGATCACTGACGGTGTCGGTCGGCGACAGGAGCGAGCGGAACCACGACAAACGAGAAAACGAGAGGCGAGAGCCAGGCCGAACAGCACCGTGGCAGCCGCGGCGCACGAGCCATCGATGACCGTTCGTTCGACGAGCAGTCGCGGACAGGCGAACGAGACGACCGGGCCGTCGACAACGGCAACGACAACGCCTTTGTGCACGGGGACGGTAACCGCGGCACGCGTCTCCTCGTCGCAACGGCGCGGAAAATCTCGATCAAATGGATCGCGACCGGCCGACTGAAGCGCCTCCACCGGGAGACACCTATCATCTGAACGCACTGTTCGGGTACGCACTGACACACGTATGTACACTCTGCGAGCTTTTCGCGACTTCTCCGCCTTTTCTCTTGGTTCCGTCCGTACGTTCGTCCGTCGTTCCTTGATGTTTTCCGCCCGTAGCTCGACGTTGTACGTAGTCGTGTATCTCTGTCCGTTCGCCTCGCCTCGCCTCGCCTTGCCTCGCCGCGCCTCTAAGCTCGTCTCGTCGCGCCTGCTCCCTGTCGCTCTCGGTCTCGGTCGCACGCGCGCCTCACACCCGACCACGAGGATCGCGGACCAGTCGACGGAGAGTTTTCCGTGCCACCTCAGCGCTACGCCGACGAGAACTCGTCTGAGAAAGGCTACCGTCGTTCTACGTTCCGCACGCGCTCTCCTCTCCTCTCCTCTCCTCTCCTCTCCTATCCACTCTTTCTCTCTTTCTCCCACGAGAGCGTCGGTGGAGGCTACGGTGGAAGATAGCACCGATGGAGGTGGAGGTGGAGGTGGAGGCGGAGAGGTGACGGTGGTGGCGGCGGTGGTCGTGCCGCTGCTGGCGGTAGCCGGTGGTGGTGGCAGAGAGGAGATCGTACCGGTGCTGGCAACTACGCTGGAGAAAGAAATATATCGCGAATAGAAAGACGATGTCGTAACAAAAGCTCGCTGTACGCCCCAGCCACCTTCGTTACGCCTGTTTTTCCTTCCACCTTTGCCCGCTCTCGTTCTTCCTGCGCGTACCTGTCTTCTCTCTTCTCCTTCTCCGCTCGAGCTTGCAAACCTGCGCGCTTCTACCGACGCTTCTCCGTCTCTGTTCCCCTCCGTTTCTCACCTGCCCGATCGTTCTCTGTTACTCTAACCGTCGCACCCCACCACGATCGCCACCCAACTTTCCTCTCGCTCTTTCCCACCCCTCCCGCGCTTTTTGCTATTCCTCTCTCTCGCTAATTTCCCCTTCGCCTCGGGCTACCTCGCCGTCTACTTTCGTTTCGCGAACTCTGCGATCATCCATCGTACGCGGCCCCGTTCTATGCTCCACCAACCTCTTCTTCCACGTCCCCCTATCGCTCTCGCGAGAACGCGTGCCCGAGCTATGTCACGCAGCGCTCACGGTCGGTGTTTTACTTCGTTCCTGCGAAAAGCGACGAGAGGGTAGAACCGGACCACGTGCCGGATTTTGCGCGACGCTGCCGGGACAGGTATCGTTGAGGGTATCGCGTTTGGTACGCGGAACGAAATGTTCTCGGAGCGAGGAGAACGTAAGTAGAATGCCGACCGTGTCGAGTAGTAGTTTCTTTCGCGATGAAGTCGAGTTTATTTTCGTTGCTCGTACCATTTTTTTTACGCCTAGCGTAGGCCAACCGTTAACGGTGTCTGGGTCGTGCGAAACGAAACTGCAACGAATCGATCTTCTCGATTTCGTAATCGTCTATCGACGTATCGATCGAAAGCGTGACACTTGCGAACTTGAAGCGTGATCGAACGTAAATAAATCGTTTCACTTCTCCCGTTTCGAGATAAACTATTGTTTATAGGATGTACCGAAAAATCTTTCTTCAAGATTTTCAGGTCCGACCATCCCTCTATAATTCGGTGTTGTGGGGTACACGAGGTTTCGACTATCGGCACGAGGAGATCAATGGTTGTTGCGTAATCGTGCCGGGCAACGAGGTGCACCCCCTGCGCTCCACCCTCGGCCGTCCTCGCCACTTCTCGTGACCATCCTTGTCCCGCAACCCCTGTTCGCGGACCTCCTTCTCCCCCCTCTGCGGATAAGGCAGACCGCTGGTCGCGATCGAGGACGAGAGAGGGTCGACGCTATGCCAAAAACTCGCTACGGAACGATAAATCGGCCGCGGTACGCACGCGTTTTTGAACGCGACGTCGAACCGTTCGCGACGTAACGGACGATCACGAACAAAACGAACCCTCGTGAATTCACGTATCCGTTCTCGTACCCGTCCACCGTGCGCCATTTCTTCTTTCCACACGCGCGCGCATTTCTGTCAACTTAGTTCCGTCGTCGCACCGCACCGCGCCGAGCCGAACCGTTCCGTTCCCTTTCTTTTATCGCTGCCTGACTTTTTTCCCCTTTGCACCACTTAGTCTTCCGACAGATTTTATCCTCGCCCCGGCCGAGATCGCAATTTCTCAGGGGAAACTTCGTTGGACCCTTGATCGATAAGAGTCGCGGACGTTCAAGGGTGAGGCAACCGCGCGCCGACGGATTCTCGCGAAATCCTGACGAAAGTTCGAGCATCTCAAAAATTGTCCAGACATATCGGATGTCCCGTACGAGACGACATCGTTAGTCTATTTTATTATGGTTACGCAAATTTATTAGAGGTTACGCAGAATAAATTTGTGCTCAGGCGAATTTAAAAAAATCTTTTAATTTTGAATTCTTTTAAAAAAGTTTTCTGGTCGGAATTGCACGCGATATCAGTTTTGTTTCTATAATCTTTTTTTCCCGAATTCCGAACATCTCGTACGAATCTTGTATAAATTTGTTCGAATATACAACATTGACGGCATCTCGTTTCTTTAATTTACTTTCAGCCGACTATCCCGCTCGCGATTACCGGGGAGATTATGTACGCCACGATTGAGTTCCTTCCTCCGTTTTCCACCGGAAGTCCAGCCGGATACGCCAAGTATGCGACTTTGAAAGCAAACGCAAAGTACTCGGCAATCAAAGAGTTCATCTTTGACTTGGTACGAGCCTCGTTCGCTGTATCTCTTCGGCGTTATTTTTCTAAAAAAATAAAACGGAACGCCACAAAGAACGGGGCAACGTGAAACGAGTCCGACCGACACGAGAATCGCCCCGACGAACGAACCGTTCGATTTTCGAACGATGCTAGGTACCTTTGACCAACCTTGTCCACGAAGCGCGGGATTAACGCGTCAAGTGTCGGAGATGCACTAATATGGACATACTTATTCGTTAATCTGTGTTAACTTGATTTTTTTTCCATTTGTCTCGGACTATATTTTCATTCTGTTTATTCGTCCTTTGCCTCGTGTATTTTGAAATCTTGTACAAATTTGTTCAAATATACAGTCGGTACCACAAGTAGAACTCTTAAATAAGAGGTTTGATGTTTCCAAATAAATTAAAAAATACATTAGAAATATGTGACTCGAGATATCGAAGAAATTTGTCTAAATTCAATAATAGCTTTGATGTTTCCAAAAAAAATGATTCGTCATAAATATACGCCTAGAGACTTCACGCGTGCATATATCTATAATAAAAAATTCATTTGGAAACACCTATCAAACCTATCAATAAATTTAGTTAAATGTCTTCGATAGACATAAGAGAAGACTTACGGGATTGACTTGTAGGTCCGGTTTATAGACGCGTTGGGCAAATGTTTTTTTTTTAAAATGTAATCGCGCGTGACGGCGTGCCGATGACCTTAAATTATTACCCGAAGTAAACGCGTCGAGTCCGTCTGTGTAAAGACAACGATAGGTTTGCATCAAATATTGCCAAATGTCGTGTCGCGAAACGTCCGTGGCCTCGCGTCGCGCTTAACGTTTCTCGGACGTCTGATCGCGCACCGCTGACAGCTATTAATAATGTACACGACCTCGGTGTGACTCGCGATTCGTCTATGTAACGTTGTCGAGACACCTAGGTCTTCTCAATTGTTCTAGCGAGAATGTTAAGAATCCGCATAGGTACTCGCAAGACACGGCACAACCCCCTCGTTCATTCTCACCTTGAATACGCCAACGTGACTTGGTCACGCTCGCCATGCTGTCAACCGTTTAATAATCTCGTTCGTCTAGGTCATCGTGTTTCCCCGTGTCCGTTATCTCTCGTACTTCGCACCGACTTGCTCCCCGTACTTGGCCGCGATCGTTGATCGATAACTCGGTAAAGCACGCTGGGTATATTTTTGTTTGTCGTCGCGAACAAATTTCCGAACAAAATATGGAACGCGTTTCACTCGAAATCGAATCGAAAATACACGGACCTGCGAGAGTTCGAGAATTTGCTCGAGTTGTACGTAAATATCCCTGTAAAATAAATAAATAAACAAATCGAACGTTACATTCCCTTCGTTCCACCTCTTGGTCGCCTTGGTCCCTTTTTTCTCAGCGGCTCGAGAGTCCACGGGTCGCATCGATTTACAAGATGGAGTGCGCTGTAGTGACACCAGACAACGTTGGTCAGACCGTACTCCCGGCTCTCGTCCGAGCAACACCGATATTTCCCAGTTCGCGTTACCCGCTAACGAGCAAGAGGTATCGTTGCTACATATTCATGTCCGACTATGAATGAGTGGACTACGCGTGCATACGACCCCTGAATTCTACCGCGTACTCCGCACGTCTCGCGATTCGTATTTACCTCGCGCCGTGACTTGAAAGTAGGTTAAAGGTAGCGCCAAGGTATCGATATTCTATTAAAATAATATCGGAGATCGTCGCATTCTCGTTCGAAAGTATTTCGTCGATTGTTTATGACATGGCAAACATGATGGATTTTCGTTCATTTTCGTAGCTCGAACGAATCAACTCGTAATGGAGCGACGGGGAGCATGGTTGCGATGGCATAGACGAGAATCAAAAGCGAATGAAAATTCGAAGAGGCCACTCTTCGCCACTGCTTGAGACTCGCGCTATCCTTATTCGCGATTCGAAGGATAACGGACGTTTCGAGGTATTTATGCGCTTGTCGCTCTCGTCTTTAGTCCGATTTCTTTCAGACATAAAGACTGGATAAGTGCGAGGAGATCGGGACCTAAACGTTACATTTCTATTCCGTATTTACATTTGGCTCGAGTCTAGCGTCGACGGTGAAAAGGATAGGGAGTAAAAGAGAAAGAGGTCCGAGGAAGAAAGTAATCTGCAAAAGCGTATCAATCCGTTAGGATCGTGTTATACCGAGTGTCAAGGAGGAACCCCCTTAGTGGTAGTCGTGTTGGATTTATCCAGTAAATCCTGTCTTGCACTTATCCAGTCTTTACTGTAAAACGAATCTGTCCCGATGTCGCCACGTGGTTCGCGCAGGACTAAAAATAACGCGTACGGTAAACTTTGTTCCGCTCGACGCGGTATCCTCGTGCCGTCGTCGAGCACGCGCGCGCGCGCGCGCACGATCGATTTGTCCTAAACAGTCCTGACCAGACCAACAAACGCGTCGGTCGACTGGAAGGCGACCAATTCCGGCTGCGATGCTTCGCGAAATTATATTCGACGAACATCGAAGCGGGCAACGCTCGCGGCCGCGCGCAACAGTCGAGCAATATGTAAGCAGTTTTGACTGTCGACGTTCGAAAAAACAACTAGGCGAGATTATCGCTCGAAGCGAGAGCAGAAGCTATGAAACTCGGTGCTCCGTCGATGCCTTCGTGAAAGCTTTCTCATCGGGGACGATGGAATAATCGTTACAGAAACAATGCTAATTCGGTCTAACGATCGGCGACGGTTAATTAATCCCCGCAAACGGTTTTTCCAAGCCGTCGTTCCCTCGTAACGAGTTCCGAGGGCGCCTTCATTCATCGAACAGGAAAAAAAGGCGTGCATAGCCGGGCCGGGGTAAATGGAAGAAGAAATCGATGCCGGTGTCCCATTGATCGAGACGGAGGTTCTCGATCGCGGGACTGGCCGAGGAGTTCCCTCCTCGTTCGTGACTTCTACGACACCGTCGACGGCGACCTAGATCGCGAGGACGTGCCGCGTTTCATGCGGACGAACCCTACGTGAAAGTTCCAGTCGTGCTCCGGGCCGGGACGGAAGGAAACGGAATAGCATGTGGCAGCATTGCAGTGCAACGGCATTGATCTCACTTTCTCTTTCTCTGTCTTTCCGCGTTCGTTCCTCGTCCCGGCGCTCTTCTTTGTCGCGTTTACAGCGACAGCCGCGCTGGAAATCTGAATGGTGCTGTTCGCCCGGAACGCGACGCGAGTTTTCCTCTCTCGTCGATGCGAGACATTGGGAATACTGTAAATAGTAGCTATTTCAATTTTTCCTCGCTCTCCAACCGAGGTTCATTCCGTGTACAGTCGTTACGGGTCTCTCCGTTTGTCGTTATTTCCTCATCTCGCGTAAATCATCTCCTGTCGCGGATGGTTTCACATCTCGTCTTCTTTACGCGTCTCCACCCTTCGTTCTCAACCCCCGTTGTTCCTCCGCCGGTTTCATTTTCCTCCGTTTCGACGCTTCTTATGTTCGCGCGCGTTTCTCCTGCCATAATTCAAGTCTCCCCGTCCCTTGTCCCGTTCGCCCCCCACCCTCGACCCTCTCGCACCTGTGCGATAACACCCCGTCCTCGTCCCAGCTACCCCCGCGTCTTCCTTCGTCCCTCTTTGTCTCGCGAGGGACGATCCTCGTCGCGCTAACCACGCGCAATCAATACGTTCCCCTCTCCGTCGACTCCCTTTCCTTCCCCTCCGCTGCCCCGACAGCTACTCGTGATTCTGGTCCTCCACCACCTGAACCCCCTACCCTCGGTTTCTCCTCTTGCATCCCCCACGCCGCGACTCCCGCCGGTCTCTCCTTCCGTCCCTTCGGCCTCACCTCTTCGGCCGGTCTCACGCTTTCCGTGTTTCTTCTCTTTCCGAGTGTCCCGGCCTTCCAGCTTCGCCCTCTGTTTTCTCTCTTCTTCGTTTTCACACCATATTCGAGTCAGCTGATCCAACCACCGCCTCGGCACGCTCGACCACCATAAAGCCAAGGTCGGTGCGTCTTCCAAGAGCGCAACGCCAGACCATAGACGGGACTCTACCACTTACTCGGACCGCCTCGTCTATCGTTCCGCGATGCTCGTCCCTTCGTCGCTCCGAACGACGGCGACGGGGTCGGCAAACTTTTCTCGAAAAGGTCCGCGCCATAAACGTTTCTTTCCTGATCGAGCATAATCCAGCATAACGCACGACGTTTCAACCAGTACGATACTTCACTCAAACATCTCGCTCGCCGTCGATATCCGACGCGAATTCCATCTTTCGTTGCCAGACTCGCACAAAAGCAATTCTTAGCTGGCAGGAACGGACGGTTCTCGTTTATTTTTTTTTTTTTTGTTCGTTTCTCCAAGTTTCGGGGAACTTCGAGTCGGCCAACAGCTCTCGAGAGGAGCACAGCGGCGAGGATATTTAGAAAGCGGAGTTCGCTATACGAACGTCTGGAATACGATTGTTTCGTTGGAAGCACTCGCTGCGGAGTGGTCTACGAACCAATTGAACCTCGCCTCGGCTAAGAGAATTTGAATCGGTAAGCTCGAGACTCTGGAACAAGGCTCGGCAATCTACGGGGTCGCGAGCTAGATCCGGCCCGTCGACTGTTATTATTCGGTCTGCGAGGACGACTGACTTTTCGCTCGATTTCATGGCGGAGCTAGGAAATTGCTGTTTCGTTACCCAGACTTCGTTACCTATCGACGCAGCGACCGTTCGATCGCGCCCCATATTTATCTCTCGTTTCTTTCGATGTTTCGCGTTACCTTCGCTCTCGGAAATAATAATTGTTCGGAAAATAAATCAGAGTTCGAAAGCTGCGCTGCTATATGGGGAACAGCTTCGATCTTTTATGATTTTGGAACATAATCACGGATTTAAAAAATTCCTTTCTTTCGTGGTGCAACTTCAGAAATTGGAGCTGGCTCCTTACCGATGGACACCTCCCCAAATTAATCCAATTTTCGTTTAGCTTCGAGTCTCTAATTCTACACCGTTCCTTTACGGCGAACGAGGGGTGAAGGAATATCGAGATTTCCTCTCTGTAATTTTTCAATTCGTTAACTTACGGTGCTCGGATCTCGTAAAGTTGCCGCGGGCATAAGTATCGTGGAAATTCTCGATAATTGAAGATCCGAAAGGCTCGAACAGGGAACTCTTCTAAACGAGGAAGGGCAGTGGAAGCAGCCGAATTAAAAAGTTTACCCGCTACCTTCGGTCTGCCCTGTTACAAATTGGCAAAGTTTCGTTCAAATTCAGGTCGGCTACTTCCGCCGATCTCCTTGTTTCCGTTATCGGGGTCGGTCCGCGAACAGCGCGCGAGAGGGGGGGGGGGTGGTGGTGGTGGTGGTGGTGGGTGTGCCGGCCACGCTACTTGTCCGGCGACGCGTCAATCATAGATACATACTACTTGAATTTCTGCGATTTATCGCGCGCGATACTCTACGTCACGGATAATATATCTCGACGTTCCTCTTGGAACCGAATATCGTTTGACGGACGAGGACGAACGACCTACGGAGCACGTAAATTAAGGGGCTCGGAACATTAGTAAGTAAAAGTATTGGTATTTTAGTAAGGAAAAGTTTCTTCGCGAAGGTACACTTTTCTCGGAAAAACGGTCGAGAACAAGAACGTTGAGAAAAACGTCCAGAAACGGTTAAGCCGATATCAACGAAATTGTACGCGCTTCTTTGCTTAACAGTAGGACTTTATTTAGACCGAGAATTTTTTGTAATTTCAATAAAAACTTACCGCCGCGACAAATTCTTAACTTTTCTTTCCAACTTTGAACATTTTTTTAAAAATTGACCCGAAAAAGTTTTTTTCACCTGAATTTTTCTTACCACTTCCAGGACTCCAAATTAAACTCTGATTGCATAGAACTGTTCAGAATCAGAATTAAAAAAAAAAAAGAAAGTCGGTTCTTTTTTCTTTCTTTCTTTCTTTCTTTTTTCATTTTTTGACGTTCCAAGCCCCTTAATATAACGTCGGATATCGTTGCGAGACGAGTGAGGTCGTAACGTTGTTGCAAAGCGTCTACTCGAAGGCGCAACTTTGGAATGAGAATGGGGAAGGGAACGCGAAAGTTTCGTCGATCGAACGGCAGAGTAGTTTTTTCACCCCCCATTCGAAAATATTCTCGCCAAAAGTTGCGACAGGGGGACGGATCAGGGCGAGCACCCTCCTTCGAGATTCCGTGGAATTTCGAGTCGAAAGTCGAGACACGCCAATAAATATCCGCGTATGTGGGCCATCGAAATACAATCCGCAACGCGGCGTGGAGCTAAGCCAACGACACGGCTAGCATCCGCAGCCAGGCCGTCCTATTTCAAATTACGCCGCGGAAGTTTTGCTATCGGAACCGAACGGGACTCGTTCTTTGTGCCGGTGGAATAATTCGGCCAATTGATGACCGCCGTTTCTATCGACGTCACCGTTTCCCATTGTCCTCGATAACGGTTGTCGGTACCATCGAATCCGCGTAAAGGTTTATCGATTAAACGTGTCGCTGCTTGAAAAAACATGCACTCCGCGGAACGACCTCTTTCGAGCCTGAACGTTAATTTTCTTTTTGGCGCCGTTACAGGGCCCGCCGCGACCAATTCCACGTACTTCTTATCACCGCCGTACTCGTCTCTCGTTTACCCTTTTTCTAGATCGTTGCTTCTCAATACCGAACCTTATCGCGACCGGACAAACGATCGTTTTCAAATTTTTGTACGCAGTTCTTCGCACAATTCTTTCGTGGATTATACGATTCGGTTCCGCGTAAAATATTTGTCCATTTAGTAGAAAAAGAAGCGTCTTCGAGGCCGATGCTTACAGCACGGTGTGGATTGAGTAAAATTGAAAAAATTTTAAAATTTTTTTATTCAATTTGGAAAATCGGGCTTTTAAGGGTTAAGGACGAGGGATTATTTCGATGATCCTTCGAGAGGAACTCGACGCGAGGAAACGAAACGGAAACGAGTGAAAAAGTTGGCGCACCCGTAGCGACGACGATGCTGCACAACGTGCTGTGGTACACCGCTCGAGAGCCTTGGGACCGAGGTAGTAAACTCGTCGTGACAAAGCGTCACGATCGAGGAGAGACCCCGCGTCAAAGAAGACAATAGAAGGCGTAACAGTGGGTACCCTCAATGATTGATCTTACCAAGTGCTCCTTTCGCGAAGAGGACGCCCGGAAGATCCACATTCGGAGCAACAAGAGATTAACACTTTAACGCCCGCTTGTTTCAGACACTCGCACCCGAGAGTCGCATTTAACCAAATACGATCATGGAAAGGGGACATTTTAGCTGGAAGAATAGAAGTCGGATAATTGATGTTGAATCGACGCCTTTGTAATCGACTTTCGTTGGAATTAGGTAATCGCATAGACACGCGGAAACGACGTACTACGAACGGCGGCCAACTTTTAAAAGTGGAAACACGTAGCGGTAAGTCAACCGGTGCTGAAGCGTTAAACGAGTGGAGATATCGAGAGCAACCTGTTAAAAACTTTATCTCGGAACTTTCCACGCCTCTCGCGCGGATCTCTAGTGGGTTCCCTTTAGTTTTTGTTGGCCATCGACCAGCCTTCTATTTTCAAGTCCTTTCTCGCGATAACTGTGACACACTTGTCTCGAGAGGAAAGCTGAACGATAAGAAAACATTTCATTGTCCGAGTGGCCGCACCGTCAACTCGAACAATAATTTTACTGAGATATTTCGAGAGATGCTTCGATCGATTCGTGATTTTTCGGACGCGATATTCGTTTGAAGAGAATCGTTAATGCATCCGCAAAATTGTTAATGCATCTGCTATCTGCACGGAAATACTGTCTGAGAGGGTTTGGGGTAGTTGCGATAAATTCTGAAATATTTATCAAATTGACGATTTTATATTATCCTCCAACTTGTGGTAGGAAGTGCAATAAAATTGTTAATTCGTATG
>NW_026535289.1:13179794-13251836 GCF_026225885.1 Hylaeus anthracinus
CGATTTTATGTAATTTCTAATTTGTAATGGGGAATGTGATAAAATTGTTAGTACATATGCTGTCTGCACGGAAATACTGTCTGAGCAGGTTTAGACCTAGTTTTTTGTTGGACGCTACCACGCGGGCGTCTCGTGCTGTAAGGACGTTGAATTGGACTTTTCAAAAATAACGAAAAATTTCGAAAGTGCGTCGCATCAAGAATCTGAGCGCGTCAAACTGTCTAAGAGAGGGTTGTAACCCTAATATACAGCTTACATCAGTGAAAAAGCGGCTGGAAATACCATTTTCAAGTGCAATTTATCACACTCTCCATTAAGAGTTGGGGATTATATAAAATGACCGACGAATTCGATAAATATTCCAGGAATTTATCACGTTCCAGAATTGATTCATTAACTTTGTATGTACATATTATTTGTATCGTACCATACCGATAGATTCACCTGTACCACCTACCAAAATTCGACACGGACTTTCGAAACAAGCCGATAGATTCGTTGATTTTCGATTCGCGATTTCCACGGTCGCAGCTGCAAATCCGTGGTTCCCTTTCGAAATATTCCACGAATTAACGTTGCAATAGCCCGCCTCGTATACTCCGTCTAATGGAAACCTTCCTAGGCGAGCGAATTGGAAATCTATTATTGGCCACGTCTCGCAAATTACATTTGTCGATAATCATGCGTTAGCCCCGCGAATTGACTTTCGCGAATGTATTCAACGTTTCCTATTGCCTCGCGGGGGTAGCTGGCCGCCCTTGCACGTATTCGTGATACCCCGCGACGACCGTTTCTATTATTGGCTTATCCGGAAACTTCGTAATTATGGTTCTGCTTGAAAACACGAGGATTCGGGTGGACCGCGCTCGAAACGACGAACGTCGATCGTACGTAAAATCGGGAGCCTTCGGTTCTGTTTTACTGCGAGAAAGCGACGTAAGAGCGTCCGTAAAATCTCTATTTGGACACTCCGCGAGTTGTACACAAATCGTAAATCCGAATGGCCAAATGTTTCGACGGATTCTACGATGTTGCTTGGAAACCAAACTTGCGTTATCTGTCAAGCGGTCGAGTCTAAAAATAAACTTACACGGTGCTTGTTGGAAAACACATCGTCAAGGTCGGGAGCAATTGTTCTCAGACGAAAACGTTTGTTCAGCTGCGATTCGAGTTACGCAATGAAACGGACTCGTTTCTTTTCCCGTTTAAAAATGGCTGGTGGCATGCGCGGAAAAAGTGTACACGCGATAACTGTATAAAAATAAAAATAAAAAAAAAAAAAAAAGAAAAATAAAAAGTGTCCCGGAGGTTCCTTCGGAAGGAAACGATAATTGACGAGCGTCGCGATAATAATCGGAAGAGGATGGCCTGGAATTATCCTTTTCGCCCGTTGGCGGTAGCCACTCTGCCCGTAACGCGTTCGCACCCTATCTCTCCACTCGAGTCTAAGCACCCTAAACCTCCGCTCGCACGTTAACCTGCCGAAGCTGTTCACGCGTAATTACCTCTAGAGCCGTGTCGCATCGGATACAGCGACGAGCATAATGCACACATGATTGGTGGGGCTGTAGATCGTAAAGGACACGCGGGAGCTACGGGGTTGGGGCTACGAATAAGGGTAAGGGGTTCTCGATGCTCTTACGTGAGTCCTGACCGTTACGTAAAGGAAATAAGGTTATGGATCGAGAGAGGTTAGAGAGAGGAATAGAGCGGAGGAGAGCGAAGAGGCGAGAAGGAAAGGGGTTGAGGGGAGGAGAGAGTGTTGCATGGTGTGTGCGTCATGTCGAATCCATTCACCGGCTTCGGTGAAGATGGGGCGAATCGGGTCGTGGGCATAGTTATCTAGGTCAGCTTCCCTGCTTCTCATGGCCTCGATGGGAGTGGTTAACTCTGGTTACCCCCGTGAATGTAGCGCGAGAGGCATCAATGAAACGTCCAGAATGACCCTGATCCGACGAATTGCCAGTAACAAGCCCGCAACGCGAGTCGATATGCTCCGCGAATTCGGTACCACCAACCCTCTACCCACGGCGCGTCTACCTTTCTTATCCTACGTCGATAACGCGTTATTCCGATACAGTAGCATCGTCGGAATCATTTCCCGGGTTAAGTGTAACACGGGACGCGATTCTTAGCACCATGGCGCTGGTCGCATGTAATTTCGAATCATCGTCGTTGAAGGCATTCAATAAATAACACGATTCTTCTCAAATTTGTACCTTATACAGGATGTTCGAGAAATGTTGGAGGTCCTTGAGAGAGGTGGTTCAGAGGGTGATTTGGAACAAGTTTTACCTTAGCGAAATTGATCTCCGAGGCTTCGTTAAGGAGATATTAATGGAAAGGCCTCGACCAATCAGAGCGCGGCTGACTAGCGCGTAGATTACACTACCGCGGCTGTCTAGCGCGAGTCTATTCTACTGCGGCCGCTCAGGTGTGCAGCCTATGCTACTACGGCTGCCTAGAGCGAACCTATTCTACTGCGGCCGCCTAGCGCGTAGCGTACGCTACCGCGAGCGTTCCATCGGAGAACTCACGCTCTGATTGGTCGGGCTTTTCTGTTAATATCTCCTTCGATAACCCTCGGACAACATTTTCGCTGAGGAAAAACTTGTTTCAAATCACCCTATGCACCACCCTATTCAAGGCCCTCCAACATTTTTGGGACATCCTGTATAATACACTTCGAAGCTCTCGTTCATACTTACGATTACCTACGCGAAGAACACGATTCGTTTTGTCGCGGGGAATTCGAGTCGCTTAACACGCTGACTGGCAGACTATTAACCGTGAAAATTTCGACGAGGCTAAAATTTTCTATCTAGTGCAGGGAATCGATACGTAATTGGACGGAGTACGGAAATGTATACAGCGTATGGTTAACGCGTGGCAGCAGAAAGGAATAACAAAGAACGATCATCGACGATCGGCAGTTAGCCGAGTTCGAATTATGGTCGCGGTGACACGAAGTTTTTTTGATTCGAAAGGCCCTCCAGTGCGTACGAGTAACGCGCGGCGTTACTACGGGGTAGTAGAAAGGAATAACAAAGGTCGATCATCGACGATCGGCTGTTAATCGAGTCCGAATTATGGCAGAGGTGACAGCCCTCCAGTCCTGCGCTATGCAATTCGAAATGACATAATCTAACATCCGTGGCGGTGGTTACATTCGCGATCTCTTTAGAATTCACTGATCCCGTCAAAATTAATTTTCTTCGATACCTGACTCTCGGAATTAATTTATTTATCCCTCCGTGAAGATTCTTGTCAACCGTGCGTGGCTGACGTGGCGGCGAACGCGTCGATCGAAGTACGAGTCGCGCGAGCGAAGGACCGGTTTCCGAATTCTCTCGAAAGCGAACTAAACGGAAAGCGTACGAAATGGAAAATTGAACGTTCGGCTTGGAACTCGCGCGGCGAAGTTGCGCGTAACGCGGTTATTACAAGCGACGGCGCGTTCATTTCCGTCGATGACGCGGAAACGTGGTCGCGTAAACACGGAAACGACCAACGGGAAACTTGCATCGAATGGCTGCCCTCTTTCCGCGGGAACGTTCTGTATCGTTTAACAGCTGTAACGAGTTCCTGGAATAACGAGAGACGTTCCGTCCGATACACCGGTCCTTCCGACTCGTGCGATCCTTGACCATCTTGTATCGTGCCATTTTTGTTTCTCGCCGCGGGGCGGCGCGGCGGTACGCGCCGTCTGATAGACACGCGAGAGTGAACCACCGGTGGTACACGCCGGCTCGATGATAAGAGCCAAGCGCGAGTTTCGTTAATTGCAAGCTGCGCTCTTCGATTCTCGTCGTCGATGAAGGAACTCCCCAGGGATAAACCAAACCGGCGTCGAAGACAGCGACCTTCGTGATTCGAGAAGTCTTAGCCGATTACTCGGAGAACGTAACGCAAAGCCGCATTATCCGTCAAGTTATTTAGGCTTTAACCTAGTGACCTAGCCATTCGCTGAGCTTTCGGATCAAGATTAAGATAACTAATCGCTCGTCGTCCATGGCCCGAGGGATAAAATTGTAATAAATAACGAACGGCGTCGTTCCCACGGACGTGCGGTCCCCTTTTTGTTTCAACTTGAACGCTCGGGTATCTCGTCGATCGTTGCGCGTCCACGTAATTTCTCATTCTTCCAAAGCATTTCGATCCGTACACGACCGATACGGTTAGGAGATCCCGATAGACGCGGTCCGAACGAAATCGAACGTCCATTGTGGAAAAGGTACGAAAGCCTGAATTGGTTACTTTGTGGTTCGGAGCACGGACCCGCGGCCCACGTGACTCGATCGAGAACCGTTCGAATAAACTCGGACGGCTACTATGCTCCTTCTGGTAGTCACTAATTATAGCGGTGCCGCGTTCTTCGCGCGTAAACGGACGTTTTCGTTCCCATCCTCTGAGAATAGCCGGCTCGCGATGGCTCGCGATGACTCGTCGATGAGAACGAGCGAACCTTCCGCGAAAACCGCTCCGATTCGTAAACGCGGGACGCGAACGCGCAACGAAAAGTCGAGGGACGAGCGAAGAAAGGAGAAAGCACGGGCTAAGAATAACGACTCGGGGCTCGTTCGCGCTCGAACGAGACACGATCCGTCCTTCCTCGAGGTGCTTCATCGCATATTAACCCTTTCGAGTGCCGTCGACGCGTGTACGCGGAGGAAACTATCGGGTGCGATCTCTCGCGTGCTCGAAACGTAATTGTGACTCGAGTGGGCTGGTGATACTTCGTTTCTACGATCGAGTAATTCGTCGGATACGAGGGTAATTCATCGAAACGAGAGAGCAGAAATTGGGAAGCGGATGTCGTAGGCTGAATAAAGTAAAATCGATAAAACCTCTTCTAGGGCGAGTGGCTCGTGTCGCATGGTCGTCCGACTGTTAACGCGTTGACTGTCGCGTCGCCCATATATCGCTGACAGACAGTGATATTCGGTAAAAAAAATTAATCCTTTGCACTTGCTTCACGGAACAATTCTACAATACCCAAAGTTTGTAGGTTCAATTTCTTTGGAGCTTGGCGTATCAATAAAATGATCGTCGGTGAGGTAAAGGCGACCTTGTTCTAAAATCTCGTAGCTTAGAACTCATAGCGATAGAATGTCAAGAAACATCTCGAGTTGCTGGTAGATACCAGAAAAAAAAGGCCTCGAGTGCAAAGGGTTCGTTCTGAAAGTCAAATGTCAAAGAAAATGAATTTTAACGAAATACTTGGATTTCCATTACGTTACAAGCACAAATACCACGACAAATGTTTCATTACGTGATTTCTAGTGATCTATAAACATAGTTTAATCGTATTAGGAATTTTCAAAAGCGTCAGTCTGGCACTCGACGCGTTGACGGACAAGAGTCGAAAAAATCGCCGAAAAAATCACACCCGCTCGAAATTATTAATGTCTATCGTCCACGGAAAGAGCGCAACTTTTCTTTCGTTCAACGGGAACTCGCGTCTCCGTAACAACGGAGACAGCAGCGAAGACAGCAATGTAGCACTTTTACACGCGGATCGCGTACAAGGAAAGTCTGTACCGAGCACCTACAGCGACGTAAGGGTCGAAGGGTGCTACGCTTCGAGCATGCGGACGTGTTACGCAACGCGAAGTTCACTAGCGGCGGCGTGGTTCGCGGAAACTTTCCCAAAAAGTAAATTCACGCGTTCTCCGAACGGGATGCGTTCGCGGCCGAAACTTTCCCGTCGCGCAACGTCGCGTCTACGATGTTTTAATCTTCGTTCGACATTTCAATCGACGGAACGTCGTTTTTCTGCACGTACGTTTCCGAAAAGCACGACTTATCGCTAAGCGACGCGTGGAACGTTTCCGATTTTCCCCTCGATCAAAATTGGCTCAACAATTACGTAACGCGTACACGCTGTTTCTCGTTTTCGGAGAAATACGTTGTCGTCGCCGAACGCGGAAGGATCGTAACGAAACGAGAACTACCGCATACTTTAGCACTTTTTCATTTCGACGGTATCCGGGAACGACACGGGGCAGGCCGGAAACGTTCCTGTTCGCGTTGTCAACGAATAGACACACTGGTCCCACGGTATCGTGATTTAACGTTTCAGGTAAATCGTTGTTCCCGCACGAGGATCGCCTTTCGGTTATCGCGTTATCACAGAATCGCGGGGACCGTTGTTCTCTATCTACTCTTCCTTTCTCACCCCATCTTCTACGCTCCGACCAGCCGACACTTTGCACCGTCAGCAAATCCACATGGTCCTTTCAAACAGCATTTTATGAATATTTCTCTGTGCCGTGATCGAGCCGTGCGAGCGACTGAAGGAGAGCTCGGCGAACGAGCGAGCGTGCAATCCGCCCTCGTGCAAAATGCAACGTGCCAGCCAGGGAAGCGGAGGGAGAGGCTACCGTCCGAGTGACGGACGGTCGGAATTCACTGGCGTAAACAAAAGCAGCGCACCCTGCATAGTCCTGCGAGCTACGCCGTCGGGGGGATGATAACGCGAGGGATGATTATTAGATGGCGCCAGCCACCGAGATCCTCGCTACCCTTATCGACTTCGTTGCACCAACCGACCCTCCTCGCGTACACGTACGGACAGATGCACACAGGCTGTATGCGGAGACCTGAAAATATTTCGGCACGCTGGCCTGCCAAACGGGTCGTGCGGTAATCGGGGTCGATTTTCGCCAAGCCGGAAACCGTTTCAGGGTCAAGTTAGAACGCAAGAAAATACAATGCGGAAAGACCACGACTGCATTCCGAATCCATCGATCGCTCGCGGACGATTCGTTTTCGTTTTCGGACGGACCGGAAACTTTACAGACGTGCGATCTACCCTCATCGTGGCGTTATCGTTAAACTTGCAAAAGCCTTTCACTTCTTAGGTGGACAAAATTCATATCAAAGATTTAGTAAATCTGCAACTAAATATTGTCTAGCGTGACTTGGAAGAACGAAAAATGTCAATATATAGATTTTTGGATCGTTAATAAGCTTCGAAGAGAATTATCGATCACTTTATTCACAGAGGTGCCCTTTTTTCCTGTGTTCATTGCTTTGCTGTTTTTCGAACAGAGAAATAGGTTCGATTGTTCAACTTTCACATGAAACGTATGCCATACACACAAATAAGGAGTTATACTCTATCCACTGAGGTTGGTGTTTCGATATGGTTTCACTTACAATAAATTATATCATTACAGAGAACCCAAGAGGTCCCAAGGCAATTCTTTCTTCGTTATTTTCTTTAAACCTTCTACTTTTCATACTCGTACTTTTTTTTTTTAACCCTACAACTAAACTAAATTTAACTTAAATAAATGAGGATACATCTGTCATTATTATTTACGGGTTTGCCCCAATCTGAATGGTGAAAAGACACCCTTTATCTCTCCACATCGCATCGTTAACGTTTACAAGGAGGCTAAAGTTACAACGGTGCGAATTATCGTTCTCCTTTCTCGCTCCTTGTTCGTTTAACGTACTCGAACGTATAGGACGTCTCATCTATGCAGACGAGTCGATATTCTGAAAAAAAACTTGACAACGGCCTTCGCTCCCTCGTACGTATGTACGATACACAGGGTGAGGCACGCGAAACAGGTCACCCGAATAACTGGTTGACGTTTGACGATGGACGTAAATGCTTCGAACGGGTCTTGCATGTTTTTAGAGGGAGACGTAATCGAATGTCGGCAGTTCTTTATTTTTTTTTCCTAGATTCGATACGATAGATACGTACAATCGCGGGACGAAGGAGCGTGAACTTGTACATTCGAAATTTATTATTCGATCGAATAAATCGAAACGAATTTAGAAAATCGTTTCGAAATTCGTGCCGTGGAAAACAATTGATCGAACTTAACATAGTTTCGAGCGGGCTACTACGCTAATGCTTTCCCGCGTTTAACGTTAGCGCGCAAGTAGGTTAAACAGAAACTTGGAAGGTTACACCGCGACACGTCGAGACCGCGAACGAAGTTGTACCTATAAAAATGTGACAATCCCTAGTTTCCGCTTTCTTGAGAAGACACGTTCGCGTTAAATTCGTTTCCACACTGCCCGCGAAAGACTCGAATGAGCGGTACGGGTAAGTAGAGCTGTTTCGCGCCGGCGCTGCTGTTTCTGATTCTCGTCGTGGGGCGGCGCGGTAGTACACGCCATTCGCTGGACACGCGGACGCGAGCCACCGGTGGTACACACCGCCCGATGGAACATATAAGCAGCGTTGCCAAGCGTAGCGGAATATTGTCACGAATGGTGCGACTTTCGCAGATTAGGAACTGACAACACTGCGCATAAGCGCGAGCCACCGGTAGTACGGCCGGCGTGAATGTGTCAAACAAAGTAAGAAAAAAACACGCGAAGATACGCGACAACGGTATTCGCGTTCGAGATGCGAGACCTCGCAGAAGAAGACATCCGTAGGAGGTAAATTGGAAGAGAGGACGACACAGGAAATCGAAGAAGCAACCGAACGAATATAGGGAGAGCGTCCCACGCGACTGCTCGACTCGACAGCCTCTAGGGGAGGAACTCGTCTTTCCCCGTTTACTTCTACCAGAAAAGTTAACGCGATCCTCTCGTGTTCGTTCGATCGTTCGCAGTTCGTGTACACCTCTATTTACGACGTTCTTTGTAAAAGTTGTTTTTCGTCGCAACTGCCGCCGGCGAATAAGTAAATTTTCGATTCGAAAAAGAGGAAGGCATCCCGTATCCCTTGCGCGAGAATACGATACCCTGCACTTTGCGGTATCGGTGGAGCGGTTGTTGGCAAACCAAGGGAATCTAGGATTACGCAACCTCCCGTCCCGACCGGATTTCTTAACGGAATTTTTCTTATTCCCCGAAATCGAATCTCCGCCGGAAGGTAGGAGATTCAAAGACGCCGAGATGGCTAAAAATCAATCCAACAACGAGAACACGATATTATACCGAAACTCGATAGTCGAGGCTCGTTTACGCGGATCTCTACCTTTCGGGTTGCGGAGACCCAGGCCCGTTCGATCGATCGGTGAGAGATACGAGCCTTCGACTCGAACCTCTTTAACGCGAAAGTCTCCTTTCTAGAAATTGTATATAAATATATATACTTTTTTTGGATATATATATTTCAAAACTTTAGTGTACTATGTGTCCAACAGACTACATTATTTCTTTACGGAATTGCCGTTTCTTATGCCATTCCAGGCATTCCATTTTACACAAGATCTCTCAGCCGGCTAGAAATCGTATGAATCGACGTCTACGTTTAAACCAGAGAACGAGTCGCCGAAACGATTTCATCGTTCGCAAAATCGTGAAAAGGAAGCTCGTCGCGGCACGTATGGCCACGAGAGAACGAGCATCGAGTAAACAGCATTTCGATAAAGGAGCAAACAAGCGGACGTAATCTCGTCGGGACGCGAAACGTTCTCGCTGCGGTGCGGGGGTTCGAGTGCACATCTAGAAGAGGTTGCAGCGCGCGGCCGTTCGATCGATAGAGACGACTAATAACCGGTGCAACGTTTTCCCATGGAACCCGACGAGCCCCGAAAGGAACGGAACGGATAAAGGAAACGTTTCGTCCCGGCTTTGTTCGACCGCGATGAGGAATTCGCGAGCGACAAAAGATTCGACGTCGCGATACGTTGCATTCTCGTGGTCTTGTCGCGACGCGAACGAGCGCGCGCGCGCGCCGTCGACGGAAATCGGTTCTTTCGTCGAAGCTCCCCGCGCCCCGCGTTCCGCTCGCCCCGAACGACTCGATAAATTGGCCTCTGATACGATTTGCGTTCTCTGGGACGGGAGAAGAAATTACTCGCGTTGTTTCCCGACGGTCCTCGACGGTACGGGCACAGCCAAAGTCTATTACACCTTCGCGGTGCACGATTCGAAGCGAATACTTGTTCTATTTTCACGAGTCTGACTCGTGATGAAAATTTTAGACTAAACTTGAAAATCAAGAAATTGGCTCCTGACGAACATTTTCGGCCAAAGTTGCAAATCACGAGTCTGACTCGTGATGAAAATTTCAGGCTCGAGCCAAATTTGAAAATCACGAGTCTGGCTCGCGACGAAAATCGTACACCAAACTTGAAAATCACGAGTCTGACTCGTGACGAAAATTTCAGGCTCGAGCCAAATTTGAAAATCACGAGTCTGGCTCGCGACGAAAATCGTACACCAAACTTGAAAGTCACGAGTCTAACTCGTGACGAAAATGTTAAGTCAAACTTGAAAATCACGAGTCTGACTCGCGATGAAAATTTCAGGCTCGAGCCAAATTTGAAAATCACGAGTCTGGCTCGCGACGAAAATCGTACACCAAACTTGAAAATCACGAGTCTGACTCGTGACGAAAATATTAAGTCAAACTTGACAATCACGAGAAGTGACTGAGAGTCCCTTTCGCGCGCAAAGGGTTAATTAGGCATACAGATGCAAGCATTTCTCCGCGCGAGAGTAATGGCACGTTTAATTTAAGTAAACACGGTGTATACTCTCGCGGGGCCGTACAGTTCCTGCATCGCTCGGGATCGAAATCCACCGATATGTCCTCCAAGGAAATTTCGATTATTGCCGTCGCTATTTGCGAGATTACGCTATCCGGCGATGGGATTTGCGAGCACGTATCAGCGACACGTTTAGACGGGAAACGTCGCGCTCTTATTCGCGGATGTCTTCGTCTGTTAATTTGCTCGATCAACGCCGTCGACTGCCGCCGATAGACTATCGCTCGAGCGACGAAGACGTTACCGGGAAAATCGATGAGTTCGTTAGCCGAGCGGCTTCCGCGAGTACGTCCCTTTGTTCCTATTTTTGCACGCCGATGCGCGCGTACACGCGTCGTGCAGCCGGGAGGGATAACGATGCACGCATTCATACGTGACGGGTATTCATCGCGAAACGACGCCGGGAAGGCAGGAAAGCCCGTGGGAAAAGGCGCGGAAGCGGCAGGGTGTAGACGCGCGCGCGGAAAATGTGTCGCGAATTGTGACTCGCGGCTCGGATCGATGAACGGCCTCGCTTCCACCAAGTCAACGCGAATCGCGTACGATGTTCCCGGCCTGCCACCCGTACTTAACTATTAACAACTCTTCCGCGTTTATTCGGAAACGGAATATTTACTGGGACATATACAGTCAGTTCCCGTAAGTAATCAATCGTCCCATTAGCATCGAAAGGGTTAACAGTTAAGGGAGACATTTTGACTTCTCTCGGTCCCTCTGAAGGCCGTAGGTCGACTGCTTTGAATGGTGTACGACAACGCAAACCGGATTTAACCGTGACTTGTAACCGTACATTAGATCAGACGAAGATAATCTGCCGTGAAAGGAAACCTTCGTGCGAACAGTTTCGAATGGATTCCGAACCATCGATGTCCCTTGCACGCCAAGTTATCGGACGATCATCCCACTCGATCCCATCGGTATCGGTGGTCAACGCAGTTGACTCGAGAATGGAACAGAGATCGAATAAATCGGTCGCGATTCAACACTGACCACCCAATAAACGCACTCGAAAGGACAAAGGCAGTTGACTCGTCGTTCGCCAAGTACAAATTTTCTTTCTCACCCTGAGAGTAACTTCGAACAATCTAAAGTTTAGATTCCAAACTAAACGTTGTACTTTTGTCGTATCTTCAAGTATTAGGTTGTCCGAAAAGTTTCTTTCGTTTTATTAATAATTAATACATACACGATATTTTATGTTTTTTGTTACATTAGAAAATTGTGTACAATTCACTCCGCTCCGTTACTGTTACAGCACCAATGTCCTAAGAAATTAGATTGCCTATTTATAGAAACACTGCAAGAAAATAATTGAACGCGACTCACGAAAGAAACTTTTGGGACAACCTAATATTAGGTGAACCGAAAAATAATGTCGTTTTTGCAATTTTAAATACTTGTTTATCGTTCATCGGCTCATTGATTTTTATCGATCTGGCATTGACAATTTGCACGCTAGATGGCAAAAGGCTATTGATAACGGAAGCGATTACATAATTAATAATTAAAGATAGAAATTTATAAACAAAATTTGTTTGAATTTAACGTAAAAGAAACGACATTACTTTCCAGTCCACCTAATATTTTGTGAACCTCTCTAAACACCTAAGAATGAATATTCTTGGAAATTTCTGCTAGGATTAAGCATTATTCAGACCATTAGTTTATGAATTTCATTTAAGTTCATTTAATTCATTTTCTCCAATGCTCGACTATCGTAATTAATTTTTTAGTTCCTCGGTGAAAAGTACTGTCACCCATATATGGGCGATCAACGTGTCAAGAACGAAGGACCGAACAAGAAAGTTTCAAGTTTTGGTTTCGAAAACGAAGAATGTTCCGGACGGTTAAAAATAAAATATCAGCACGGTGCAATATTTTAAGCGAGCTGAAAATTCTCGCGGTATAGGTCACTCGCCTATTTCCGTGTCCGGATCGATGAACGTCGAGTCACATGGGAATCACCATGAATCGCGCGTCCACGTTGCCAGGCTGTCTACAACCGCTGCTCGTATTTTACCATTTACGCGAGCCGGCGCGTCGCCCGTCAGCCCGTCAGTATCCGCGTCCTAGCGATGGCAACGAAATACTCGCGAAAATCTTTCCCGAGAAAACTACCGCAGGAGTCTAAGCGATAAATATAAGCGACGATATAGCACGGACGAAACAATTCACGTTTTCTCCGACGTTTCGTAGCAGCTACACCGGATTGGGCGTATTTCCGCCCTCCGTATCGCTGTATCAAATGCAGATATTCGAGGCGGTCGGTAAAGTTGATCTCGTGCCGCGCGTTGTCGCGCTGTATTCAGAGATGCCGCTCCGACGACGCCAGGCGCCCCGACGCCCGACAATTGTCCAGGATTTCGCAATTGAAAGCCATTCGTGTGTTCGTCGGATTAACTGGCGCGATCGACGGACCCTGTTTTCCCGGATTTCCAGTGCTCGAAAGCAACGTACACGCTCGAACGTTCCCGATTGTCTAGCGATCTTGGCGCGTTCGAAAATCGAGCGTACCCTCGCGCGTTCGACAGAGTGTTCGACAACGTTGTCGATCCGATGATAAAACTGCGACGAGCACGCGAATATGTACGTCGGGGCGTCGATCGCTTCCCTCGCTTCTCGACGAGCCAGCTAATTTCGTGCCGTGGATTACATTAGAGATGTAGTCTCTGTGCGAGCTTGATCGAAAATTTCGTTGACGCTTTCCGATTTATATGTAAATGGAAAATGTAACGTTACGTTTCGCTCAGTTTACTGTAGATCGGACGTCATACTATACGCTACAATTAAAGTAACCTGTGCAGGATTCGATAAGACTTTTTCAAGATTTTTACGGAATTTTTGCGTGGTACGAAATAGTCCGGCGAAATTAAGAAGCATCAACAGCGTTGGTGCGATAATTACCCGTCATTTTCCTTTCTACCAGACTTACGGCTGCTATTTCAGGGCCGTTCTATTACCAGAGTCGTTATCGTTTATCAATCCGTCCGACGGGTCGTCGATGCATCGATAACCAATCAGCCAGATTCGCGGATATCTATCCACGAGTAAAAAGACACTAACTAATGAGTTTCGAAGGGAGCTTGATAATTAATACGTCAAAAGTCACCGGCGAACAAACGAGCAGTCGTTTCGCGCGGAACGCGGCCAACTGATATCGATATGCGCGCGCGTACGTGTTGTTCGTAGTATAATGCGTCGAGCTTGACAAATTTCCACCGAGACGCACGTGCGGCTGGCAGGCACGGCCATTTCCACATTTTTCGACGATCTACCGGCGCAGATACCTAAGCCTATTCCATTCGACAGAGTGTTCGTATAAAAGTTTGACTAAATTAAATAATAGTTTCGATATTACCGAGTGAATTTTTCATACGTAGGAAAAGTAAACAAGGGACGCGGAGATTCGAGCCCACGATTTCGTGTTCTCGTTTAACTCTTTATCCTTGAAAATGGGAGGCGCGGATAATACACATATCTGTACGATATTTAGATTATATTTAGATTATATTTAGATTATATTTAGATTATGTTAAATTAAGTTTAAATTATAAGATACAGCATAGACTGTTTAGTATTAAGGGATTGCTTGCACGAATGTATGCGTGGGTGTCCAGAGAATGAGCTTGGCTGCGTTTTTCTTTGAACGCAGTCAAGCAGTCGAATGCGAAGCGTGAATGAGGAAACTTCGGTCTGCAAGGTGCGACCGAGTGTTAAATAATTGTGTTTTTTGTATTAAGACCTGCAAGGAGCGGTCAAGCGTCGCGTCATATAACATTAATGTTACATCTATATTTGATTAAATATACTTGTATCCCGTTTTTCTTTTATCGCGAGTTGTGTCAGTCATTTTTTCCACCACAAATTTCAGCTTCGTTTAGAAATTTTCGCGAGTTTCGGTCTGGCAGATCCAAAGCGTTGGATCCGTCGCGTGACAACCAAATTTTCGAGCGATCGGCAAAGGACGAAGAAAATCTGCGTCGGTAGAGATCGCACCAGACCCTCGGAACGTAAGAAGAGAACGAACAGAACGCGGCTCTCCGCGCCGCTCAAGATCCAATTAACTCGCGTAGCGGAGCGATACCGATCTATGAATTTTCTATTACCGTTTAATGTAGAGCGTGTGTTCAGCAGTTAACGTATCGGGGCGTTCATTGTGCGAGGATACACGGCTCGCTTCTACGCGGGTCCGAAGGCCGGTCAGGCTGCTATTGGAAATCAATTAACCCGCGACCGTGGCGCTTCTCAACCCCCTTTGCGTTCGCCCACCAGCACCTTTCCCTGCGCACGTGTGCCCTATGCACCGACGTTATCGATACAGAACCAACGATCAGCCAGGGGAAGAAAACACCGACACGCGTCGATTAATCCCCGCGGATTTTTATCTCGTGCCACGACTCGAGAAACGTACCAGGGTCGATTCATACGATCGCCGTGTGACGGTATCCCTGCTTCTTTAACTTTCCTCGGATACCGAACCGTGTTACTCTTTCGCTCGTTTAAGAAAGGAAATGGAAAGGAGAAGGCTAGATTTATGCTTCGTAGTTTCTTCGACTTCCTTCCTCGATAGCGACAGAACACGAGGAGCTTAAAGTGGCCAACTTCAAGGTAACCAGACCTAAACCTGGTCAAATTAATTGCGTCGCGTTTGTATGTACACTTTTTAACCGTAAACTCCTCGACAAGGACGCGATTGATTCTCGATTCTACGATTGACAGCTCGATTGCTCGTCTATGTAAACGCCTGCTCCGACCGATACTCGATTACGGTAGAGTACACGTTCGCGCGAAAGCCACCCTTAAGCTTGTAGTATTGGAAGAAACGACGAGTGCAGCGACCGGTAACCGCGCATTAACGATCGCTTAGGAGAAAGATGCTCGTTTCTTTCTAAGCTTTACGCCTCGGTACCCTAGCTTGAAAATCGATACGACAAGGTAAAGCGAGCAGCGGTTTGTACTTTTTCTTTGTTTCCAAGATTAGGAAACGATAAACTAAGGCACGGATCAATTAACGCTTATCTTTCCAAGATTAAAACGTACGTAAACGACTCGCGAGCGTAAACCGATTCGACGAAGCATCCGTGTGACGCCAAGTTATCGCGAACCACGTGTCCTTCGAGCGAGCAAAATATGCGGCTGAATTATTAAATTACGAAGTTCTTGGCAAGCTTTACGAAGAGAGCTCGACTTGAAAATGCAAGTTATACCACGCGTCCACCGACTCGGAGAACACTTTTCTCTTTGTAACTAGGGGCTCAACTTCGACGCGTTCTCCGCGCCGTCTCCTTTGATCCCATTGTAGTCGCTTCGCTCTCTCTATTAACTTCCAAGCTAATATCGAGCTGAAAATCCGAAGGAACCGAGTTTTCTTTTTCTTCGATTACTTCGAGATTCAATTGGCGAAAATTCCCGCGACCCCGTTTCCCGCGCAATTAAAGCGAAAGTCATTTTCCCCTCGCCGGACTGCGATTCATCTTTTATGGTAATAAGCCACGCGCTCGTCGGACTTTCGTAGCTTTCGTCGAAGTTGGTGGAACGCTCGCGTCCCGGGGTTCGGCAATTTTTCCAAGTTTCGCGGCTACGAAATAATCTGCGACTACGAGTAAAGCCATCGCAACGAACGTTCAACGGAACATCTGTTCCAAGAAAAATAATTGAAAACCTTTCCCCAGCAAACTATAACGTAATGTAACCATGCAACGCAACCCACGTTCGGGTAAATTACTGCCGCTGGAAGCGAGAACAAAAGCGAGAAACGAAAGGGACCGAGTTGCTTTCCTGTCTGTTATTTCTAGGGACTTTCGATAAAAAAGAAAAGTAGCTCTTTCTTTCAAAATATTCTTGTACTAATCTTGTACCTTAATCGTCGCGACGACGTCGAAATTTTTTCTACGCGAAAGAAATATTTGTCTTCCTTTTTTAAGACTAAAATTTGTTTGCAGATGAATCGGTTTAATTATATTGGGCTGTCCAGAAAGTTTGTGGCAATTTTTAAGAAAAACTCTTTTCTTAAAAACTCATTTGAATTCCGATATGCGGTTATCGAATTACGTAGGTACCATTTTGTTTCGCTACCTTTCTTACCGTTTAAGGTAGAGCTCGGCGAGATTCGCACTTTTCGGTCGTTTTTTCGGTAAGCTCTGCCTCCTCGCTCTCCGTTCAGGACCGTGTCACTTTGCCGGGACCTTGCGAACATAGTTTTAAGGGGGATTCCAGGGTAACGGCTTTAAAAACAGGTGATTTTCGTGAATTTCTTTTTGGAAAACTGTTGACTCGAGGAATTTTGTTTATAAAAATTCAAATCCAGTCCATTTTTTATAATAAATTTCTGTGAAACGAAAAACGCTACTTCGAAAAGAAACATCTGCGAATATTCACGACTCGATGTACACAAAGTGTGTAAACAAAGAGTGTAAACAAAGAGTTAAATCGTGTAAACAAAGAGTTAATAATTCCCGAATAATCTTTCTCGGGATATAAAGAGACATCCATGAAATAGAGAACAAAAAAATGTTTCCTGCCGTTTTCTGTATTATTTATCGAGTATGCCATAATCGGTCATCGGTGGATCAGGTTTAACAGGGATACCACTTAAAATCGTGTCGACACAAAAGTGCCCTCCGGGCGATGTGTAAAGCTATTAAAAATATGTTCGCGATGTACCGGTGACGGTGGTACGGTCCTGATCCACCAGGCAGCTCGTTGGCTGCTCGCGGGCTGGGCGGGGTTTACCGAAAAACGGCCAAAAAGTGCAAATCTTACCGTGCTCTGTTTCAAGGGATGCATACACGTTATTTGTTTTCAACAATTCCGATATATTCAGACCTACCAAAAATCGACATGGACTTTCCGGGCAACCCGATATCGACAATCGAATAAAATCCAACTTATTTTAAATTATACAAAAACGAAAAGAATGGAAAAGTAACTTTTTGCCGAAAGACTCCCGAACGGAATAATAGTGAGTGGCCGGAAGCGACAAACGATCAAGCAAAAGGGCACAGTCTAGTATCGCGGCGAGATGGTATCGATTCGGTCGTCTTTCACGTGAAACTCACGGATGCTGCCGATGATCGGAATATCTGGCGTGTCGTTCCTCTGAGAAGCCATAGATGCCGGCTACCGCGGCCATACCTCAATCTCCACGAGCAACAGAGAACTCGATGATGGCCATTCCAGGTTCATAATACCTCGTCGAAGTTACGAGACAAGCGTGCTGGTTCCGCGTCCGTCGTCATCTCGCGTCTTCGTGAAGCGTGGCCGTCTCTATTTTCAGTCGAGCTTCCCGATCGACCGTCTGCCCGTTTCGTTCTCAGCCGCGCGAACCGAGCGTACCGCTCCATAAGCGGCCTTGTCCCTCTTTTTAAAATAACCCTAGAGACCAGCACCGACCAAGGTCGAGCATCCCCTTCGCAGCTCCGTTAGCCGTCGCGACGAAACCACCTGGACGGGATTCCTCACTCACGATCGCGATCCGGTATTGTTCCTTTCGCCGCGACTTCCGTTTACTCGGATCGTCCGAAGCGATACGTGCGAACCGATCGATATTCTCTCCGATCGGACCGTGTCGAGTACGGGAGGACTTTTGCCTAACCATCGACCGTCCGTGCCCGCCGAAAACGAAACTCTCTTCAGACTCGACCCGCTATCTCTGTACAAAAGAACTCATTTATAAATCGTACGGGGGCCGCGATCGAAAAGAATTCCGACAAAGCTTTTAACGCGACGATCGACGCTGGGAACTTTTCCCTTCGGTGGAAGGATTGCCAACTTTCCGAAGGGATGCATTTTTTAACGAATTAAGGAGAGCCGTTTGAGAAGAAAATTCCCACTCGTTTAGCGTTCACCGGTTTCGTAACGACCCCCTTTTTGCATCTCGGATTCGCGTCGCTCCGCATTCTCTTTGCGCGAGCTGTCCTCCCGGAAACAGGACACCGAATTATATCTTCCCTTTCCCGAAGTGCTTCGTTTACGCACGCGTCGTTTACACGAGCGAGTGTCTCGGATGCGTCGACGATTGCCAACAACCGCAACGATCAAAATTCAACTTGAACGAGAATTTGTTTCGCCCTGCAAATATACGTACTGCGTGCATTTCGCACTTTCTCGCACATTTCGAATCTCCTACGGATCCGTAAAAATCCGCAGTCTAGCGACGACAACGACATTCCCGTGACAGACAAATTCGTTTAATTCGCGCAGCGAATTTTGGCACGCGACCCGGGCGCCAGCGGAAATTCGAGATTAACGAGAATCGACGCGACTGTATCGCGACTCGTCGGCCGTCTTTGTCCGCGAGTTCCGGCGCGGAATCGCGCGACGATTTTCACTCGCGAAAACCCGGCCGAATCGATTCACCGCCGGCAGAAACGAATTCGCGAAATTCATTCGACGTTCGAGCGAACGGTTCGACGCGTCGCGTCCCTATAGCCGTGAATACAGACCGAATCGCGATACGCGAGGGACGCGGCCCTCTTTGTTCGTGCGTTTCAGATACGCGACGGTCGTTCGATGAAAACGTTGCACCGTCGCCTATCGCGATCGATCATCGTTCGGTTCGATAGAGCCGCCCGTTTTCTATTCCGCGACAACATTTCCGCTCGTGCCGAATTTCCGACGTAACCGCGTACCGTTCTTTGGGTTATCTGTCAACGTCGTTTCTTCTTTTTATTTTCAACTGGCACGTTCGGGGTGTTTCGGACGATTGCGGTCTTGCGTTTTACACACATATCCCGCGTCGAACAATCGATGAATTTCCCGCGGAACGGAACGCGAGGACTTTTCGTTCGATCTAATGCTTCAACACGTTGACCGCTAGAGTTGCTTCCTTTCGATACATCTGAAACTTATTCTTATTGGACTTAACCCTTTCGACCCGGCTGTTTTCTATTTAAATTCCGTTTATTTCCGTAGTAATTATCTCTTCTATTCTTCTATTAGAGCTTTTTTTTTAAAGTACGTTTACTGGAAATTTGACGTTTTCTAATTCGTACGAAGCAATAAAGTAACGTGTTTACGTTATAAATACTTATTGCTTCTATTTTTGTATCCACTTTTCGCGTTATTTTTTTTTTTTTTTTATTTTTGTTTGTTAGTTTCACAAATTATACTAACTAGTAAATGTTATTTGGACTATATCCATCTTAGAGATTTCCGAGAATGTGTAAAATATCATTGATTACAAAAAAAAAAAAAAAAAGAAATTAAGAAAGCTACAATTTCACAGAAAAGTTTTTTGGTAAATCGATCGGTGTACGAATACATTCTACACCCACTGTACACGACACGGCGATCAACGTGTTGACGCGAGTGTTTCGCAAAATTGTAGAGTAATTCGACGCTCGTTTCTTATCGGACGCAACGTACGCGGCGAAGCTAACGCTATGGCCGGTCTCGAGAACCTCGAGGATCCCCGTTCGAATTCTCTTTCGCTCTTCCCTCGAAGCGCAGTTCGAACGTGACTGATCGCGCGGATCGTTGACAAAATTATAGTCTCGTCGTTTCCTCAAAGAAATCACTCGACCGCCATGGCCTCGTTACCGTCACCAAGAACGTAATCAACGGTCCAGAAATTTTGTTCGAGTAGGTACCGTAGGTAGGCAGGTAGGAACGCGAGCGAAATCCCAGCGAAATGGAATCGTTGGTTACGATTACCGAGCGACGGGTATCGACGATTAACGAATAATCGAACGCGATTACCACCGAAAGATTACAAACGACCGTTTCATGGTTCCACGTACAAGTGTAGTTCACAGCGTGAGCGATTAATCTGCCAATTACGAGGGATTATTACAAAAGTAATCACTGTCCGGTCCCCTGGCTCGTTGCCGTAGAAGCGCGATGCGGTAAGTACCGAGCGGACGTTTACGCTGCGCGCGTAGATTTAATTGATCCACCGAAATTCACGGGTATTTACGTCTCTGCGGTGTCGTATCGTAATTGTTCGCGGCGTTGGACGCGCTCCGCTGGAGGGATAAAGGGATAAAAAAAGGGGTCCGCGAGACCGGCGTTCGGGACGGGAAAAAGTGTCGCAAAAAGAAAAAAAAAAAAAAAGAAACGGTAACGCGAGTCGATATTTATGCCTGTACCGTTTCAGGTTGTCGAGATACGGCGATCGATAGGTTGCCGTCGCGACGCTTGGCAATTTTTCCACTTTTGTCGCGTACGTAACTTTTAACGGACGCGTTTCGCTCGCGCAAATTATCCTTCGCGAACCGTTGTTCCCGTGAATGTTATTCGAGTCGAGGTATCACGGTCGTGGACCTGCGAAGGCGAATGGCTCGATACGATACCGGATTCCGCGTCTCGGTTGGCCTAAACTCGAGTCACTTTCGCGAAAGTCACCATTCCTGTTGTCGAAAAACGTTCGTCGCACATCAAACGCGAGCACTGTCTCACCATTTTCCAAAGGACACTTCGCGAGTCGGATACCGATCGCCGATTCTACGGCGCGCCGTGTCCGCGATCGAACCGCGACAGCAATCCGCTCCCCGCGCGGATCCACCCCGATGGATTCGGTATCATCGTACGAATGTCACTGCTCGGTTTTCGCGGTCGGACTGGAGAGACGCCGCGAACGCGGTCGACGCGGAACGTCTATTGTTGACAGCTCGAAAGGTGACTGCGGCATGCCGAGTTCTTCGACGCGACGTTCCACGCGCGCCACGTGCTCCCGTCGATTGGCTCCGCCTACCACAGCTATTCCGTCACCGAACAAGAACATTGTAAATCTATAATCAACCTAGAGAACGCCCAACTTTCTACGCGTGAAACTTACCCGGCGATTCGAATTAGAAATGCAGCGGAACCCTCTTCGCTCGTAACCTATTAACCCTACTCTTTCGCCCCCTTCCCGCCTCCCCCCGCAATTTGCGTTTCCCGACAATTTGATCGAAGAGTTCAACCGCTCCGTCCGAAAGACCGACCGCGATTTACACGATAGCAGACGTAATTTTACGTTGCGCTGTAATCGGTCCCGTAAGGGTTTGCGTTCAATTATTTTTTAGTTCGATTCGTATCAACGTTACATACGTCACGCTCGTCTCTTTCGTCGTTCCAAATGTTATGCGAAACGAGAAAACCGTCCTCCCGCGAAGGCGTTTTAAAGAACGTCAATTTCGAAGAGTCGCTTCATCGTCGACGTTTTGTACTAAAAATATAACACCACAATTTTTGTTTATACTTCGATATGTGTCAAATATGCCCTGTATTAAGGAGTCCTATTCTTTTGGCGATACTCTCAAAATTAATTATCAAAGTTAGGCCTTTTTTCTCAGCCTCTAGTGTTAACCCTTAACGCGTTTACTGCCAGACCGATACTCTTGAACATTTCTATCGTGATCGAGTTTTCTTTCTAGACTTTCGGAAGCTACGTAATCAAACATTTGTTGTGGTATTTATTTTTATAACTTCGTTGATGCTTGAGAATTTCATTCAAATTTGTTTTTCTTTGTTACCGAACGTGCAAAATTAATTCTGTTCGTTCATCGGTGAAAACCACTGTCACCCATATGTGGGCGACGTGGCGATCAACGTGTTAATGGAAAGATCGAGTCATTCTTACTCCTTTTCGAAATATCCAATTTCCTACCTTTTCTTTTCATTAGTTCATGAAGTATCAAGGAATAAGGTACCAAACAACAGTAAATTTGAAATACAAGTCTCTTTAACCGTTTGACTGCTAAGCAATTCTTGCAAGAACGCACGAAAACTGCGGGACATACTTTGACTCGATGTTGTCAAAGACACACTGAAACTTGCGCCGCGGTTTTCGAGACAAACGAACGCAGGTTTCGCGCTTTTGTACCGCGTAGCAGCGAAACGGTGAACAATGCGTAAAGAAGTAACAAAAGGTAATTGCAAGGAGAACAATTTACTCGATCCTTTCATTCTAGGGTTAATGGTTTGCTAGCGATACAATCCGCGAGGACGGTTGACCGTTTTCCTCGAAAGTCAATCCAACGTCAATTCCCCTTTGACCGTTCCTCCCTTTTCCCGATTACTACGCAAAACCCTGACGGTATGGAAAATTCCAGAACGCACGATGAGACAGCGCGTCGCCGCACGCAACTTTCACACAACGACACCATTCTCTAACACGTTCTTAAAACTTTCTCGTGTTATTTCTTCAAGGGAAAAACCTTCTCGATGGTCGCGAGTGCAAGTCGTACTTGGTTGTAAGCGAGGGACGAACTTGGGGCAATTCTTTCCCGCTGCAAGACCTCGATTAGCCTCCGTAATCGTGCGCGTCACGCTAAAAAAGCTACACGTGAGGCGTAACGAATGCCGGACGGTAATTGCCGCCACGGTTTGTCGCGCCCGTCCAAGTAATCGCGTCGTCGGCGAACTACGCGCGCTCGATACTCTCGATAATGCAAATGTCACGATGTCGATCGTCGTACCTTCGTGTTTCGTTTAATTTTAATTGGTTTTCGGGATTTTTTTATTCGCGATCCTTTGTAGTCGCGTAACTCGGTAACACGGTGGCGATTTATACGCGTACGTTTACGAGCGCGACGAGGCTCGTGTGTTGGAGAACGATAAACGTTCCAAGTGCTAACGATAAACTTAAATTCGAATGGAAGCGAATAGGGGCGACGTTAAAATTGTATTACGCCGTATTTCCTATTCGCGCCGTGGCTATCTCAGCCATAACGTCGATAAAGAGCGCAATAATGGATAATCGTTTGCCAGTACCATTGGTTTTGGCACGATCGCGCTACGTAAACTCCGCGGATGAGACGTACGTCGAGAGCGGCGCTATTATCCCGCGAGCAGTAAATTTCGCGAGCGATCCGAGAAAGTTGCGATCGCGGGATTTTATCTTCTCCACGGACAGTCGTAAATACGACCCGGCTGAAAATCTTGGCGTAAGTATGAAACGCGAATGGGCATAATTCGGTCGGGCATCGTCGCTCGTCCGCGTTTCGAAAATTTACGATCGGTTCGTCCTTCTCGTTCGTTATACGAAAATCGTTACCGCGGAATACGTTTCCAACGTTCGAACGAAAAAAACGATCGCGAAGTCGCCATTCATAGACGCGAACCTACGAAACGAGTCGCGCTGATAAATTTCGCGGTTTAACGCCCACGCGAAATGGAAGGTAAAGGGTGCACGCGTCGCCGAGCCTATTGTCGCGCGCGCGTTCGCTCGCATTAATTAACGCGTGCGTTTCGGTTGCGCTCGATCGAGAGATGTAATTATTTTTTGGCTCGTTGCTCGCTCGATTTTGTTACCAGCGGCGAAATCTAATTTACAACGACGCTTCTTCTCAAATTCGGACTCGAATCGAGCTCGGATCGGAGCGGTGTAACAGGCGAACCGAATGGAATCGAAGACAACCCGTCGTTCGTTTGTACTCGAACGCCATTGTAGCGTCGAGCGTTCAGGGACCAGTGATGGACAAAATCCTAGACTTCGAATGAATCTGAAGTTTGCCGATGTGTTTGTCTCGTTTCCTTTTTTGAACGTTTTCCGGAGAAAGAAACGAAACAAACACATCGGCAAACTTCAGATTTAGTCGAAGTCTAGGATTTTGCCCATCTCCGTCAGGGACACGAGCCGCACGTCTCGAGTTATTTGCGACTTAGAAAGTCCTCGCGGATAATCTATGTGGTCGCACGTCCTCCGATTTGCCGCGGTGAGATCGGATTAATGCGCCACCGCGTATCTCGGTTGCGGCCAAATTGAAGATGCAATTAACTTTTCATCCCAGTAATCGCCGCGGATCCTAACGATGCGTATCGACTCCTCGCGGACGAGATCCTTTTTCAACAAATGGGGAGGAGGAGGATGAACTGTCGCAAATTAATGCAGCGTCGCGAACTTGTACGCGAAACTAAACTGGACACTGAAATCGAAGTACTCCCTTTGTTGCGAGTACGCAACCGATAAACTAAGGGTCGAAACTAGAGGCGAGCACTCGAGCTAGCATTCGAGCTCGATATAAGGCGACGCGAATTCTAAAGTTTAATGGGAAATCGTAAGTGGGTAGTTTTTAACCATTTGCACTCTACGCCGTCTCGTTGGAAAATGTGCGAACAGGAATCGCATTCATTAAACAGTCTAACTCTGGAAACGTGTCTTTTTTGGTGTTACTAGACTCGATTATAAATTCTTATAGGTTCCTTGAAGCGTTGAGACCACTGCGAACATAAAGGATCTCTCAAAAGAGGCTTCAGAATGTTGTTTTTTAATATACTCAATATATTCTATGATGTTTCATACATATTGTATAATGTATATTGTAATAGAAATTGAAAGTGAATACTTCATTATTAAAAACAAAATCCTGCAGGCCCTTTTAGGAGACTCTTTGCTTCGTGCTCTTTATAATTCATAAATCTCTGTACATAAGCCATTGTTTGGTTTGCTTTCTCGCACTATTTCGATAAGAAAACTTCGAGGAAACATGATTTTTTTAAAAATTTACCCCTGCATAAATCCATTCTACATACTCCCCCGATAGGGAACATTCGAGTGCAAAGGGTTGAAAGATCGACGATACTTTTTCGACGACGGAAGAAAAGTTGGCGTCCTGCGACAGCTGTTAGCGTCGAAAGCGGCTCTGCGGTACGAGAGCCCCTCTCCGAGTCTTCATCCGTCCTTTAATAACAGTTACCTCCGCGAACGCGACACGAATATTTGAGTAGGCGCGCGTGAATATTTCAAAGGATCCGAAGGAATCGTTGGCAGTCGTCCCGGATCGATGCGGGCCGACGTTTAATTGAATCGAAAAATGAAAAAAGGATCGCGAGGGTTTACCGTCGAGACGCTTTTTTATCGGTCGGTGCTGGACGTCGCCACGAATTATTTCCACTGCGAATCCCATTCGGGATGCCTCGATGGATACAGAATAGGCGATTCTACGATCCCCGAAATTTCGTTACTTCCATCGTTCTTGACTCGAATTTCAAATCCGTTGCACTCGATCGGATTACGTCGAATTCGTAATCGCGAACGACACAGAAATATTCCACTGGTTCCCGCAAGCCACGTCACACGCGCTTTCGCGTACGGAAAATTCACGGTCGCGACGAAAACGCGCAAAGAACGATCCGCCGGGCCGGAAGCTCTCGACGGATTGTGCGAGACGGCGAAGCCGATGGTCTCCTCCGGACGCGGATGGTGACCGTGCGCCGCGTACGTGATTGGCGTTCACTGGTGTCGTCCGCTGCTGCGGATATATCATTCTGCAACGAGGTCCGCCCCCAAACTGAGGCACTATCCTCGATTCTCGTTGCACGTCCCGCTACACGGCCGCACCGTTAACGATTGTTCCTTCGAGGAGCTGATTTCGCCGAGAATGGGGCGCGAATGTTACTCCCACGTTACCAGATTCAACGCCGGGCACTAACGATCGACTTTTGTTCCCTTTTCGTTCATTGCGTCCCACAGCGCCAATTAGGTAATTAGTTGCGGAAACCGCTGTTGGAACGAAACGATTGCCACTTCGAGCCCTCGGGGCTGTTTTTCTTAAAGCAGTAAAAGAAGCAGGGTTCCTAGCAGGGATCGAGAGCGACGAAATCAGTCCCAGTAAATAAGGCAGCCAGTACGGGTCGTTTAGTCTCGAGTATCCTTCTTCGCATTTTATATCGTAACAATTATAAACGTTGCGAAATTTATTCTGGTCCGCTAATACACTGCGTAGTATACCGCGTAGTGCAAGGTAAGAACGAATACAGTAAAGTCTCCTTAAATCCTCAAGCTCGGGACCGAACTTGTACGTTTATCGTAGATTTCGATATTGTTGTCGGTTCGGTAATAATCTAGAGATGCGGTAGCGTCTCGACGCCAAGTACGTGAAAAATTATCCGTCACCGCGTATATTTAATTTACGCGCTGTAAATACGACGCGACGCTATCGCGCGTTTTTTTTTTTTTTGTTTACGACACTCGTGCTCCCACGGTCTCTGTTTATTTTTCGAATACGATCAGTAACGTTCTGTAAGTTGACCCGTCAGGAAGCCTACGAGTATAAACATAACACGAGGAACCGTTGAATCTATTTTCCTTTGTGCCAACCACGCCCAAGAGGACGAAAGTATTTCGCAGTATGTTTTCTGACGTTCGTCGACGAGGTTCGAACGTAGAGAAGGACAGTGAATGTAGAAGAGGATGGAGCGAAAACATGGGGATAATGTCGGTGAGTTTTATTCAGTTTTACCTGGATCCTGTTACGCAAGGTGTTAAGAAATATGTGGGACATTTTGTCAGGATCAAGTCTTTATACCAGTACGAATGAAAAAGTCCTTTACAATTTTGCAATCTGAGGCTTCGTTGTTGAGATATAAGCGGTTGAAATTTACAGTCGCGGCACTCGCACACGCGAGAAAGACGCACTGTGACGCACACTCACTAGTCAACGGCGAATCAGCTGATCCTGAAAAAATGTCCCACGTGAAGATAGTTTCCGTGCATGTACTTTACTGTAAATCACTACGATAAGCAATGCGTGTTATACGAAAGCGCTTCTTTTCTTTCTCAACGTAAAAAGACGTAATTTCTAGCAACCGCGACGGCTCGAATTCGTTTCTATCGGAAAGTACGTAACCGCGGAACGATTTAATTCGAAGACGAGGAGAACGTCGTTTTCGACCTTGACACGGTCTTTATTTTACTTGGACGCATCTCGAAATTTCCAAGATTGGCTCCGAATATTTCGTAGACACGCGCACTTTAAAACGGACGTCCCGATTTCGTAGCTTTTACGAGTGCTCGACCGCAAGGTCCTCCGCCAACTTGACAGCAAACGGAGCGTCATTTAGGTTTGTCGCAGCCAACGAAGGGACGAGCTCGTGATCGCCGGCTCCGATTAATTTGGATCGAAGTCGTTTTAACGTCTTCGAGAAACAAACCGGAACAGTGGGTCGACCGTACTCGTCTTGGAACGTAGCATCGTAACGTACCGTCCTGCAACTTCGGATCGCAAAACCTCGACGCCCCGTTTCCGCTAATGAGGTCGCGAATTAATTACGAAAGTCCACGGTCGAACAAGTATTACGCGCAGTGGGGCTTTGACGCGAGATTCGAGAACAGGCGCGTCCGTGGAAAGGATTTTGAATCGGTAAGAAAATTAACGTCGACGCGGAGACGAGAGCCGAGCAGATGAAAATGTAGTTTCGAGTAGTTTTACGAGCGTCAGTGGAAGTCTTGTACTTCGACCACAAAGAACGTTGCAGGCGATCGTAAATAAGGGACAGGCCGCGTGCTCGTTGCAAGTTTAAAGATTGCGGTAGAACGCAGAGGAGAATTCGAGCATGGCGCTTTTCTAAAAGAAAGTATATCGTAGCTGAAGCTACAGATTTTGCCGTGGATTCTAATCGAAACTAAAACGTCCGGACGGGACGAGAATTTCCACGTGGCCTCGCGTATCGTTAAACGTTTGTTCGTTAAAAAATGGAGTATACCGATAGCGACGTTATTCGCGGATACCAATTTCTCCCAAGCGAGCGTCCGCTCGAATGGCAAACACTCGATATTATGCAAGCGACGCCGTCAAAGAGGAAGGAACAAACATTGAACGAGATATCAATGGTATCTTTCGACAGGAAGCACCAGGAGAAAAACAATATTGCACGGAATTGCATCCCGTTTCCTTCCGTTCGTCTCGAACAAAGCGCGAATGGGTCAATAACGAATCTTTCCTCGTCTCGCGCGCGATCGGCGCCCGTCTCCTCTCTTTCTCTCGCGCACGGCGAAGATTGAATTAATCGCGAGACCAACCGAGCAACGTCTATTCCGTAGAATTTCGTGCTGAACCGAGAAGGGCGACCTGGCTTCCGGCATGGTCGCGATTGTTCTCGAGATCAATTGTTCTCCGTAAAGAGTACGCGACACACTTTGTCGCGACTTTACAGCGTCGCTTGAGATCCGTGCTCCCGTCGAAAGGACGAATGCCCGCAACTTTTGCGCGACGGACCGCTGAAATCGTTTCTGTCGCCATTTTTGAATCTTCCGGCGCCGCGCAGTGGCCGGATCTGCATGGAAACGCGAAAAACACATCGTAACTTCTACATTTTTTGGTATTTTTTGATAATTCCTTTTTTTTTATATTATTTTCTAAGCGTATTAGAGATTCTATACTTTAAACTTCAATATCTCCGAAAAGTGCAAATATGTGCCATCAATGTACCATCGGACTAATGTACAATATTTTATGATTTACTATAATTTATTCTAATTGTCTATTTCTAGTATTTATGCATCGATTTGTTGATTCAATGAAATATGCATTTAGTCATTAGAGGGTGGGTAATTTTAATTCAACTTCCTTACAAGCAGAGACTTGCCACGAGAACCCCCAAATGTTATTACAACCGATGTACCCAGCACCCTCTAATGGCTAAATGCATATTTGACTAAATCAACGAATCGATGCATAAATGCTAGAAACAGACAATTAGAATAAATTATAGTAAATTATAAAATATTGTTATTCACGGTAGCACATACATTTCGAAATATCCCCAGAAATGAAAGAAACGTAGCGAAATTTTTGTTGAAAATTCATCAGAATCTAGTTGGAATACGAAAGGTCAACTTCAGGTGCATTTTTCTCAATTGTTAGAAGGATTAGAAATAAAAGCATAAATTGTTCGAATTGAATGTAAAAGAGACGACATTACTTTCTACTCCCCCTGATATTACGCGAAATTATAAGAAACCATTAGCAGACCTAAATTTTACAGTTAATTAGCTACTGGGATATAGTAATAGATTCATGAAAATATAACTTTTATAATTCAGGGTTTTTTCCGCCTTTCAACCACTGTGCCCCGTACCGCGGAACGTTCTTCCTACCGACCGTTAACCATTTATCGTCGTTATGGAATCGTTGCGTCTCGTTAAAACGACTTCGAACGCTCGTTAATTCTATCCAGTCGTCTACCTCTAAAAGTAAACTTTCATCGATGAGTTACGACTCCGGCGACTGTGATTTTATCTTAAATTTTTCTTGGCTGGCAAATCTCGAAGGCTGCCTTTACAATTCCTCTCGACCCTTTCATTAATTCACCCCCGAGCCCTCCACTCGTCGACGTAGCCAGAGGAAATACGAACTACTCGTAATACGGGCACCGATATTTGCCTTCACCGCGCACCGCTCCGCTGATATCCGTTCGAGTATCCGAGTAAACAGAAACCCCGGTGTTTCTGAGAACGACGAAGAGAACGCGATCAATCGAATGGGATTACCGTTCATCTTAAAAATCATTCGTTCAAAAATTCACTCGTATTTGGTTACAATTTTGCTTGTCTCTATTTTTCTGATTTTTATTACTATCTTTACGTTATCTGATAGCAAGAACGTATAGCCCGTAAAGAGAGTACTATCATTATTATTACAATTCGTACTCGAGTGAAACGATTAATTATTACCTCGGACGATACTACGCAAGGGTGATTCTCGACGAGTAGAGATGTTTTGAAAATATTCATCGCTCGGTATCGACGAAGACGAGAACCGTTTGTCGCGCAGAGTTCGAGTCGGTCGATCGAAATTCAAAGTATCCGAGACACTCGTTTCCACCCTCCGTCGATAGACCACTACGTGACCCTCGATCGTTTCTTAGAACAGCGACAGAGAGACGGGAGAGGGTTGCGTATCCGAGAGGGTCGCCGAGCACTCGACGATCGATTAACGCGACCCTTTCAACCCTTCCGGATCCGACGTAATTCGCACCGGTTCGTAAACAAAGCAGGAGAACCCTCGCAACTTTCAACACTCGCGAGCCTCGATGAAATCGGCACGATCGTTCGCGAGCGAAGATGAAGCTAGAAAGAGGAACGAAGGGGGAAGAGTTCTCGAGCACTCGCGAACGAGACACGCCGAAACTTTTCGCGTGCTTTTCTCGGACTTTTCGCGAGACCGGAAACCGAAGCGCGGGAGCCAACGGATGCTCCGAGCGGAGACGAGCAGCCGACAGCGTGGCTCGCGCTTAGTTTGCGATGTCGCGTGGCGTTCCCATCTCTTCGAAGCTGTTCTTGCTTTCCACCACCAGCGACGCGGTACCCCCGACCGAACTCCACCACCCCCGGAAGCCGACTTTACGCTCTTCTGCTCCGCTCGAAACTCCCTCGAGCTCCCCTAGCGAGTGCCGACAGGCTCGATATTCTTTCCGCGCTCCTGCACGGAACACGATCAACCGCACCGGTGCTCGCCACCCGCTTCGCGAGGGAACGTCCTCCTTCCCCCTCGTTGTCGTTCGCTCATCGAGAACAAAGTTAACCTACGTAAGCGAGATTACCTTCTCCGCGTTCACGGTAATGTGCCGACGACCTCTCTTTAAACGTCTCCTTCAACGTTTCCTTTTCGTTTCTCGTTCTTTCTCCCTTTGTACCGCGGCAGGGAGATAAATTCATATTTATTCGGGCGAAGTAATCAGATTTGAATTCATTTACAGGGCTTTCGAACAATTGCACGGATGATTTACTTAAATTTTGCTTTCGTCGAAGCACCAACATTCAGCGACGTCCCGACTCCGATGTTTGCCGACGAACTTCGAACAGTAGGGAATGGCAGCGAATAAAAAAAGAGGACGGAGCGAAAACACCAGGGTACGTCGGTGAATTTTGTCCAGTTTTCGGATCCAGTACTCGGATCGTTTCACGCTACTCGACGATCGAACTTCCGGGCCCCTGAACGGGTATACTCCACGGTGTTTACGCGGTTTCCGTGCATCGTGGAGAAATTTCATAAATGGCGCTATCGTATATTGTAGCTCGATAGAATGCTTTCAAATCTTCGGGCTCGCGTGTACGTCGGTGCTCGGAGAATGTCGCGCGCCGACGGTCTATCACCGCAACGTTATTAATTGAAATTTACGTTTTCACTTGAACAGCGTGCATGCGGCGTCGATAAAATTTCATGAAGGAGACCGTAACGGTCCCATTTATCGTCCATTACATCGTCGGGAATAGCGCTGTAACGCTCGAGAACGGAAGCTGCGAACGGAAGCTGCGGTAACAAAGACGATCGACGAAATTTAACAAATCGCCCGCTCGAGTCTTTCCGTTTAAGGATGCTCCAGCGCGAATAGAAGTAACGCCAAGAAAATGATCTCAAAAGCACTTTATGTACGAGTAATGGTAACAATAGTAACTCTGTATTGATTTACAGCGTAAATGTGGAGCCTCCTTAAACAAATGTTTACAGTCGCACGTCTCAACGTCGCGGAGAGCCAATCGAACCGTGCGACGACGATTTTCCGTTTATTCCGTCGTTTAGGTCGTCCATCCTATCGGCAACGATGACACAATTTCAAATCGGATACGCGGGAATCGAACGTTTCGAGGACACCAGAAAATGATCGTAGAAAAGCGCGGATCCTCGAAGCATGCATCGCCTCGATAAATTGATCTCCCCTGTTCCTACTATGTTTCGAAAGCTCGAACGATAAGGGATTCGCGTGTCTCGCCGGATGTCGGAACGGGCAACGAATCACGGATGAAACACGACCGAGTTTCCGCGCGTAAATCAAACTTTTCCATACGATATCCATTTACAGCGTTCGACATCGATTCGTGTGAACGAATGTTTCGAAAAGCGTTGGAAACGTTTGCTTCGCCGAAGGAGCGCCAGGTGTATCGAATAATTCATAACCGCGGATATTATATTATGTTATATTATCAAGGACTCCTGTTACACCCGGGACGTAATAGCCTGCTCGTATAGTATATCAGCGCAATCGACTCGACCGCCCATACCGTTCCACAGCCGACCATTATCTAGCAAATTCATCACGGCCGACCGCATTGTCGGCGTCGGCTCGGTAACCGTTATTACCGTTATCCACTTCCAATAAGCATTATCCTGAGAAGGTTGGGGCGCAAGCAGAATGCGTCCGTGCGCGAACCGGCGCAGCATCCAGCTTCCGTCCGAGTCGGGATCTTCTTTCGGCGATCGTCGATAATGCAGTTACCGTGCACCGTGCGAGCCCGGTGGATCGTCTATCGATCGGGGCTTTCTCCGACCTGACCTATATTCGAATCCATCCTCGATGAGACCGGATCCCCGTCCTCCTTCCGACCGTATTTGGCTCGAGTGATCCTGTCTCGCGCGACCTTCCCGCGAAATGCGTCGCGAACGTCGGGACGCGTCGACGACCGGCGCCTTCGCGGTGCGCTCTCGCGACAACGCAGCTTTTAACGGGTTTTCCGCGCTCAAGGATAACGCGACGCGATCAATCGGCAACGACTGCCACGGACGTTTTCCTCGCTCATTTTTCACCGTCTCAAGGAGACCCACGCCCGCGCGAAATCTTCCTCACGGTAAATAGTTGAACACCAGAGACACGCACCGCGAATCTACGTGGAATAAGAAACTCGCGATCGTAGCGGGAGTATTTTTATATTCGGCCAAGAATTAGTTTAATAGAGAAGAGGGCAGGCATAGCTATGGGGTTTGTACGTGTAATGCCGGCGACTGACTTGCAACAGAACGCTGCTATATGCTCGCTTCGAACTCTCGGCTGAACTCTTTCTCGATGCTTCCTGCTCGATTCGGTGAAAAGTAGACGATCAAACTAAGCGAATGCTCGCGTTACGTTACAATGTTCTGTCGCAAGTCGGTCGCCGCTGGCTCGAGAGCATGTTGTCCTTGTTGGAATTGGCGTTTGGCGACGCGCTCTCTCATCGTGCAATTTGGATTTTTCCAAACCGGTGGCTACGCGTAGCAAAAGCGATGGACAAAGGGACATTCATTGGATCGACTTCGAGGCGACCGTTACGAGTGGAGAATGTGAAAAATACTCACGAGTATTTTTATATTCGGTCAAGTAACGTTAATCGTTAATGTTTTCAATAGACGTAGAAACCACGAATATTTATGGGACTGAGTGTGTTCCCGTAAGTCTAAATTGCACCGTGGTCGAAGGAAATCAGTAATATTCCCTGGGACATAGGGTTAATGATATAATAACAGCCGGGTACGAGCATCGGGCTACCTTTACTTACGTAGTTATTTTATTCCTACACATTTCATCTCTCTCAACTTCCGGTACGTATTCTCGGTTTCTATCCTCGTGAACGCTTCGCTTAATTTTTCCCTCTTAGATTTCCATCTTACTCGACCTATTTTCTAACGTTGTCTTCCTCGTCTTACCTTAATTGTTTGCGTTTCATTGTGCTTGCGCGATAACTTCGAAAGTGAGTCGCGGACCAGTCTCTGGCTCTCCATTATGCAAATTAACAAGTATTTCGTAATAATAAAGGAAGCCGAACTACCTTCTGCAAATACGATGCACGAACGAATGCGAAATGAAATAAACAAAGCGAGCGGAAGATGGAAGGACGAGTAGTATAACGGGAAACGTTGCTCCGTCGATTTTCAAAGAGACAACGAAGCGCTATCGAGAGGACGAAATTCGGAGAAATTCGTGGATTTGTGCGCCCTCCGAAAATTACGCTCGTGCTTTACGAAGTTGCCTCTTCGCGGAATGATTATCGGATCGAACCGGAGAGACCGAGGCGAAACTTCTATCGGAACTCGACGCAAAACGATCCGTCCGAATTATAGAGGCCGTTCGTTGACCTTAGATGCCGTACAATTGTACGAGATTTATCGTTTCTCTTCGGGGTAATTTAATATGCCGGCGAAACGGTCGGAAACTTCGGGATTAATTAAGGAGGCTCTAGTGCAAATAGAAATAACGCCGAGAAAGTGATAAAAATTTGTATACGGGTTAGATTTTATCCGAAAAACAGCCACACGAATTTTGGGAAGGCTAGGGTACCTAAAAGCTAAGAAATAACTATAAATGTTTCAATTTTTCACTTTTTAACGAGGGCTCTAACGGGAAAATGCGTTTTCAACGCGCTCAATAACGCGCTACAAAGTAATCGACGCCGAGATTGGATCGAAAATTTTATGCATAATAGAAAAATATCTAAAGAACATGTATCGATTTACAAAATACTCCAAGGGTACTTGTAGTATTAATAATAAATTAAAGAATACTAGGATAATGCGTTTTGTCTTCTGCTATTGACATTGTACGAGGAGATCTGGCACGCTGGACGAGCGGTTAGAAAACGCGCGTATAAATACAAATAGTACTGTAGTTTGTCTGAAAATAATTGATTTATATTACTTTACGATACAATATAAATATAATAGATATAATAACGACTAAAAATCAATGTTTAACATAATTTTTTTTTTTTTTATTTTGATACAAAATTGCGAACAATTGTAATATTTTAAATACTATGCCAAATCTACTGCTACGTGAATCAAGCGACGAATAGTAACTCTATATTGACTTACAGCGTAACCGTAGAGCCTCTTTAATTTCAACGTTCCCCTGAAACTTGTCGGAGCTTTTCCCGCTTTTCACTCCGAATCGTATAAGTTCAACCGCGAAAATGCAAGTTCGATCGACGAAACATTCGTTACATCGATTTCTTCGATGTATCGACCTTGTTTTCTCTAGAAATCGTATCGTGCTTATTGCGCAAAGACGAACCTGTTAACCAGTTCGCGAACGCGTCTCTTTCAAATAGAATTTACGTTCCTAGAGCGAAAGCTTTTACCGTACCTCCTCCTCTGTCTCGGACACAAAACAGCGGTAATGCGGTGGTTAAATAAACTCTTCGCTCGGTAAACTGAGCGAAATTAGGGGAAACAGATGGACGAGATAATTACCGCAGCGAGGGACAAGATTAACGTGGAACAAACGTAAGCGACCGGAGTTTCCCGTGTTCGAGTTGAAAATAATACGGGCCGTCCCGCCGTGGGAAGTGCTTCGCACGGAAGAATAAATTGTGTAGCTGCCTAAAAATATAACCTTATCGAGTTGCAATTTCCACGGCATGGAACTTCCTCGATCAGCGCGAGTCTGCGAGACGAGGCGCGATCGAGAATCGAGCGCGTCGCGACTTCGCAGTCGTCCCGAAAACAGCGAAATGCCGCGGAAATGGCTCGCGGTAAAATCGGAGGAGGAATGTCACGGTCGCGATATTCGGTGTCAAGAGTAGCGAGAATGGCAACGACAAGGGCGGGCGGCCATTAAACGTCGCATGAAAAATTACTCTCCCGATGCTCTCGCTGAAATTCAGCACCGACCTCTCGGAATATCGTTGCCCGGCATAATTCTCGTTCCGGAGACACCGCGACTATTAGTCTCGCGGAGGCCGAAGAGAAACGTTACCTCAACCTTCGTATTTCTGGACCCAATGGAAACGAACTTTGCAATTTTCGATGGGTTGTGGCAAACAGAGAACCAATCGAACGTTCCGCGTCGTTGCGCGCGAGAAGATGGACGATTCCTTTCTAAACCCTTTGCCCTTCGACACAGTAAGTCGCCGAGCAATAACGTTTGTTCAAGTTTAATTTCATTGGAACTCGAAGTGTCAATAAAACGATTGTCGACGAGATAAGGGTGACCTGGTTTCTCAAATCTCAAATTAGAGATCTCGTCTTGGAAGACAATCAAGCTTGGATCAGCTAGACAAACGTCTCGAAAGCGGACGAACAGGTGAGGCTTGTTCCTCCGTGGAACGTTTCGAGTATCTCTGTAGTCGCGTTCCTCGCTCAACCTGCCGTTAGACCGACCGGAAGAGGCTATTGTCTCCGAGTGACGGTCTGCGAGGACAATCGAGAGCGAAGGAGGGAAGCACTTTCGCCGGGAGCTTTCAAAACAATGACGCGCTTGCGGTAGGACATGGACGAGAACGCGCTCCGATTGTGCGCCAAAGAGCTGCGAATATTCGAAAAAAGAAAAGATGGGGGAAAAAAACGTTTGACCTTATTTCTAAGAGCAAATGTAACCTTCCGTAAATGGAGAGGATGCTTTCGGGACAAATCTCGAGAAACGATCGTCTTCCCTGTGCTGTAACGTAGAGTGAGGAATACGAACTTACGATTGGACTTACTGCGACGAAACGGACAGACGGGAAGAATAAAAAGGTCCCGCTTGTAAGGAACGCCTCGGAAACTTTGGAACCTTCGTAGAACAGGATACTTAACGCGTCAAAGGTGTACTTTTATCGACTTTCTTCCGAGCAAACGGACTCGTAGCCCATCGGGGAATCTCGCAACTTTATCGTTCCTCTCGCGTAGCAGCGGTCGTTAACGCGACGTTCCTTCTGTCGCCCTAAAAATAATCGATTCGTCGCTGGTTTTCTATTAATATCTCTTTAACGAAGCCTCGGACAACATTTTCTCCAAGGAAAAAGTTGTTTGGACTTCTAACATTTTTAGGACACCCGGTATATCAAAATTCAAGCGTGCTTTCGAGTTTATTTTTTTGTTTAAATTGACATTTTCTGGACAAACAGATAATTTATATATCGTACATAACAACTGTACACAATTGTTTGAAAACGGTTCGAAAATAATCCGACTCGTCGCGGTATGTTCAACGTTAAATTGCGAATTAGCCGAGGAAAGTCTGGACCGCGAGAACATTCCTATCGAGAGGAAAGCGTACGTTCCCCATGATTTTTACCCGACGTCACGGACACTAAAGCTCGGTCGAGCAATCACGAGATTCTGAATGGTCTCACTTGTTAAAAGTTTCGTCCCGGAACGCGCGCGAACTCGTTTCGCTCGCTCGGCTCTCGGAGTAATTCCAATTACCGTAATAATGTACGGCGGCCTGTTCGGGAGTTTTAAGGATAATTATAACTTCCCGCGACCGGCTGTAATGAAACTCGTCGGAATTAAAACGAACGCGCCGCCGCTCGCGTGTGATTCGAGCGTTCGTCGAGTTCTGTCGCCAGGGACGCGAAAGCTCACAGAAACGAAATTGATACTTAGTAACGCGTAAACGACGCCGAAGATCGCCGCGAAACGGACGTTTCGGAATTACACTCGTCGTTAGCAAAATTCGTATCGTCGGCGAGCAATCGCGAAACGGATCAAAACCACCCCCGACCGTGTTAGTTCGGGACGAACGTATGGATTTCGTTATTAGTTTTTGTTATTGGCTCGTTAAGCTCGATGCTCCCGATTCGATCCGGGCTATATTTATTCTGGACAAATTTAATTAAATCGAACGTTGATTTAATAAATATTGATCGCGACGAGTGCGCGACGAATCGCGACGAGTTAATTGCAGCGAAGGCGGTTAAGTGGATAAGGTTTGCGAGAATTTCAAGCGAAATCGAATCGATTGTCGTTGTTATTCCTTGCGATTACTCGTACTCGTTGAGAATATCTGCAGCCAGGTATTTGTAAATGTTATCGCAGCGAAAGTATAATGAGATATTCGTTGCGAGAGCATTCGAGTTTGTTTGCAACTTCGTCGAGCATCGAATATCAGAATTAATCAAATCCGAACGGTAGTCGATTCATTTTTCATTTCGATTTTTCAGTCGATACATTTCAATTCGCATGTTTGCAGACTCGACCCGAGGGGTACGAGTTACTAGGAGTGCCGGGAACCCCGGACACCGCGGTTTGGTCGATCGTTTCCAACGATCGATCCAAGCCTCTCGTCGCTCTCGCGACTCTTCGCCAACCGGCTCGAGGATCGGCCATTTTCGACGCTGAAACCCGAGGCATCGTTTCGAAACGCGATTCTCCCGTTTTCGGTCACGGATTCGGTAATCGCGTCGACGTCTTCCAAACTTCTCGCGTCGAAAGGGGTTCGTCGAGCGAGGATAGCCTACTCGAACGTAATTACGTCTTTCGCGTAAATGTCGACGTTACGTGTAGTTAGAAATCTAACACGACGGCTTACCGTATTCGAGAGTCGGATCGCTTACTATGCAAAACAAGATCGTAAGATGTGTCGATGTCTCGGATTATGCTTGGACTCTCGTATCTCTGATTTTACAAGCAAACTTATCGACGTCTCGAAGAAAGCTACGCTATCCTTGAATAACATAGGCTACGTTTTATTTTTATGAAAATACGTTTTCGATTTGAAATCTGAAAATTCGTTAATCAAGTGGAAAGAAAAGCGTTACCATAGATGCATTCTTCCTACTGACCGACGTACGTGTTTTGTTTTTATTTTTCTTTGTTCGGCGCGACGAGACTACTACTATTTCACGCGGTTGAAACCGCTCAGCTAGCATCTGAATAAACTATTTCCCAAGTAACGCTAAAATACCATGAAACTCTACAGTTACACCTCATCGTTTGCGTAGACGAGTTTGCTAAAAATAGATTCAAAAGCGCGAACGAAACTCATGGAGAATATACACGCGCGCACCTGTTATTTTCCTATCCTATCCTGCTATCCTCTCGTTTTACCAGTGTCATCCCGAACGTTATTAATTTTTGTTCCGTGAGCTATTCGAGTGTCTGTCGGCCATGTTTGGAAGCGTCGTGCATCGCGAGCGTGCAAGAGATTGAAACTCGACGAGGTCGACGCGCGCGGCGAGCTCATTTATCGGAAGGTCTATTGAAAGCCGCGAGAAAAGGTTCGCGAAAAGCGCGGGAACCGCGCGCGGCGCGCTGGCAAAGCCCGGCCGTGGGGTTTTCCAGGCTCTTCGAAGCGCGTCGCGTAAACAAACTGCTGAAACGAAGGAAATCGAAGCGCGTGCAACTGCCGATGCCGCTCGCGGAAGCGCAGCTCAAGGGGCCATCTAGGCATGCGGAAAACCAACAGCGAAAACAAGGCAAAAGCGGTGACTGCGTTCGATCGATGCGAGGAGGAAAAAAGATCCTCTTTTGCCCGCCAGTTCCTCGTTTCACCACACTCGCGCCGATTACTTCCGCGAGAAGATACCTTTCGTTATGTACTTTTCGTTATATACCTTTCGTTATATACCTTTCGTTATAGTCGGCGACGATTTCACCTTGGGCACGTTATTTGGAAATGAACATTTTTTACGAAAGTACATCGACCCTTTCAGACGTCGCGTTCGCGATTCAGACTCGTACATTAGCGACACTACCGTTCAGGGAGAGTTCAGAATAATGTCCTTATCGAACGTCCTTACGAAGAAAAGATTTCTTTTCTTACATTTTCCGTTTTGATTTTGGACCCAAGTAAACCGTAAACATGAAATTACGTTAGCGCGAGAGAAAAAGATAATTCAGGTCTGAACGACGCGTGGGCGTATTTTGAAAATAACTGATTGTTGGTATAGCGATTACTTGCATGTTAGAGCGAATAACGAGAAAGTATTGCGCGGAACGAAGTTGCATTCTTTTACGCGTTTTTCATACAAAAAAAAAAAAAAAAAAAAAAAAGAAAAGAAAAGGATGGTATTTTCATTGAAAAATGTAAGTGAAATCGTGACTGGCTCTTAGATACTATTTACGAGCAGTTGTAACGTTTTTCTTCCTCGTGAAGCCTGGTCGAACGTTTCACGGTTAATTTGATCGCACAGATCGTTACTTTAAATCGCGCTTCGGCGAATCGATCGAAAGAGGAAACACAACGCAAGGTACGATACCCTTTTACGGTGGACCAAGAGTTCCTTCGAGAGAAGAACGGAAGCGATATTTAAATCTTTCCGAGTAAAGCACCGACCTCGGTTATCTTTCGAGTCTACCGGCACCGGTTCGCCCCTCTGGCTCGATCAATCGCCGCGTAAATAATTTTCCGCCTATGCGATAAGCTCGAGGAGCAATCGAGCGGACACCCTTCGACCGCACATCCTGCGCGAGGGCTGATAGTTAACAGAGCTAAACGGCGGATATTCTTCTTTCTTTGACCGGACCGTTTCACCTATCGAATCATACCGTCTATCGCGCCGGGCCTTTCGATGAAATTACGCAGCGAGGATCCTCTCGTCATCGATCTACGCCCCGCGCGAACAAAAATTTTCGAGACGGACGCAGTCGCGTACGCGGCGATCGATGGCACAGCGTTAGAGTTCTCCGAGTGGCTCTATTGGAAATGGGTTATAGAAATGATTGCCACAGAGAGAAATTTAAATAACATACTATTTGTTATACAGGCTGTCCGAAAAGTCGGGGAGGAGTCGGAAATGGGGGGTAGCTGAGTCGATTCTGAACAACAATTTCCTTTGCAAAAGTGTCGGACGGGGCTTCGTTAAGGAGATATCAAGCGAAAACCCCGACCAATCAGAGCGCGCGTAGACCGTTGGATCGGCCGCGGTAGCGAAGGCACTACGCGCTAGGCGGCAGCGTCAATGTCCTTCGATGCACGTTGAGTCACTTGTTCGCGTACAAGCGCGGCCGCCAGCGCGTAGCCTTCGCTACCGCGGCCGCTCCAACGGTCTACGCGCGCTCTGATTGGTCGGGGCCTTTCTCTTAATATCTCCTCAACGAAGCCCCGTCCGACATTTTTGCAAAGGAAATTGTTGTTCAGAATCGACTCAGCTAACCCCCATTTCCAGCTCCTCCCCGACTTTTCGGACACCCTGTATGTATTATTGACCGAGGAAGTAACGTCCCGAACTCTACGAGGTCTACGAAAGAACTGAACTGTATATACAGAAAGAAAATTCGGTCACAGGGATCAGACAAAGATTGGCCGTCCAACAAGGAGACCATTTCGTCTCGAGACAAAATTTCCTGTAGAGATTTCTACGCGAATCAGTGTGGCAGTAAACGCGTTGAAGAGCTCGAGATCTATAAGATACATTTTGTTTTTAGTCGAAAATGTAGCGTGGATTACGACTATGGAGTGCGACTGCCCGTAAGAAAGAAAGATTGCCCATGTACCCTTCAGTTCGTAGGCGCCTCGCCAACTACCGAGGAAAACCTTGTAATACTGGTTTGTTTCGTCTAGTTTCCAAGCGACAGCCACTTTTGTGTTCCAGCTTATCGGTGCCGGAAGCTCTTATCCGAACAGACGTCGGTCGGAGCACGTTACGCTCGGCGAATTTACACATCGGATGCGTATCTCTCGCTTCTCGACTCGAGCGAGCCTCCGTCGCTACGAATTTACGGATTCGCGAAAACATCGCGGAAAGCGTTTCGATCGTGCCCGTCGCTATCCCGTGCTCATCGCGAGGCGCGTCACGATACACGCATCCCTCCCTCTTCTCCAACCCTAATTGCACTCTCGTTCGGGCTACGCCGGATGAGTGTGCTAAGCCGTTCGCGAATAATTCTATGAATTCCCGTTAGGCGTGTTTGTCACGCGATCCCGTCACGCTAACGCGCGTCCCGGAATCATCGTCGCGCCTCCCGGTTCATTTTCCGCTCTTTAAAACCTGTTCGCGATTACGCGACCAATTTCGACAACGTTCGTTTATCGTATCGGGCGGTTTCTTCTTGCGCGAACGAACATTTCAATGGATCGAGGGGTAACCTTACGTACGCCACGGTGGTCGTCGACGACCTGGCACGAACGATCGCTGCTCTATTTATACTCGCCTAACCGACGATTAAAATGCAATCAATTGCTACCAATTGCAGCGAATACTTTCGTACCATTATATTCCATTCCACTTGTCGATGTTGGTGTTATTACGACCGCCGTTACATCGTATCCGCGTAGAGGTGCATAGTGGTTCCCATAAATATTCGCAATCTGCGTTTAACGAAGGAATTTATCTAAATTAAATAATACGTTTGATATTTTCGAATAAATCTCTCGTTACAAACAAGAAATATGGAAGAAAAATTCGGCACATAACGAGACTTGCGTCATAAAATAGAGGGGAAAGAAAAGAAATAAATTAAAAGCGTCGAAACTTGAAAAACCAGTTTTTTCCCCGAAAAAATCTAAAAATCGTACAGAAGACGAATTCGAATATTTCGATTCGTATTTCTTTCATAAAGTTCACTCAAAGATGGATATTTTTTAAAAAATCGTAACTTCGTTTCGGTTCGGTACAAAGATTTGCAAAAATTCACAAAACGGTATTTAATAGGATACTGTGATATAAACAAATTTCAGCCGAGTAAAAAATGGTCGTGTCCAAAAGTGGTCGAAACGGCTTGGAATGTCCCATATTTAAGCGTAAAGTTTATCCACGTGCATATTTGTTGTAACGAAACATTTGTTCGAAAACATCGGAACTATTATTTAATTTAGACGAGCTTCTTCAACCCCTTAATTGGTGTCTCACGAAGACGCGCGAGACTGGTGTTTGGATATTCGGACCGAAATTGATTATCACGCGCCTGGGCCGTGGTGTATCGTCCCGGGCTAAATGTGAACATCGCATTTTGGTCCCGGGTTGTTGGAGCTTAAACACCGAGGTTGTTGGAGCCTAAGGGGTTGGTGAAGGGTACGAATATTTACGAGACCGACTGTACACGATTCTTCGTGTTTAGCGTATACGAGACGTCGAGCGTAAATAAAATATAAAAGCGAATGCCATTCTTTGGAACGCGTACGCGCAAAGTCAGGCCGCGTGACGTTATCGCCTGAAATACCTTCGTTGTTTTCGCCTATACGAGGAGAATGTTTAGCGGGAAACTGCAAATATTATGATCGACGGAACCGCGTTTCCTGCGATCGTGTTCTTCGAAAATTTCGAGTCGCGGACTTCCCTACTCGTTCGGGAGACGTGAATTGTTTGCGTCGACGAATGTTCCAGGAAAAAAAAAATAAAAAAAAAAAAAACGTTTCCGTTCGCAAGCTCAAACTCGCACCTCGAACGAAAGTCTCGAAAAATAGCGTACGGTGAGCGAATTCGTCGCGATCGAACGAAGTTTTAAAATGCGATCGGAAGACAGAATCGCGCGAAATATTCGTCGAACGACGAATGGCGAACGCGTTAACGTCCATTCCTCTTTTCCCGATTACCCCTTCTTCGTTGGCAACCGACTCGCGATCACAATTTTCGCGCGACAGCGTTGCGTGAAATTTCATAGAATGCTTGCTATCTGGGCCACATGGCCTGACAAATTGTTGATGCTCGACGCAGCGAGAATTTAATCGACCCAGTTTGACGTTGTAACCGCTTACTTCTCTCTGCCTCGAATTAATGAGACGTAGACATCTTGTTTGCGTTGTTGGCGCTGCGGTACCGGGGATCTTCTTAGCGACACGATGTATCTCGCTCGCCGTGTATACTTTCTCTAATTACATAATAATTACGGCGAGAGTTTGCGCGAAACCACCGAGAGAATTCGTCGAGATTATAGTTACGGATCCTCGCGGATGTTCACTCGTGACTGGATCTTCGAATCGATACGAGTTCGAATTGACATGTATATAGTATGTAGTATACATGTATATAAACCATGTATGGGTGACAGTGCTTTTCACTGAAGAAGTAAAAAAATTAATTTAATTTTGAAGGTCAAGCACGAAGGGAAACGAATTTGAATGAAATTCGTGAATTTTGATGAAGTTACAAAAATACCACGATAAACGTTTGATTATGTAGTCTCCAATATTCATAAATAATATTGAATTGTAGCAGGAAATTTCTAGAATATCTATCTGGCAGTGAACGTGTTAACCTCGAACGGATGGACTGTGTAAAAACGAGAGTAACGAGTCGTATTAACCCTAGAAACAGTATCTGTTGATAGATTATAGTTACGGATCCTCGCGAATGTTTTCCTCGTAACTGGGATCTTCGAATCGATACGAGTTCGAATTAACCTCGAACGGTTGGACCGCGTAAAAACGAGAGTAACGAGTTGTAGTAACGCTAGAAGCAGTACCTGTTGATAGATGTTAATCCGTACAGAGGGTGGGCTGACTCTTACTTTTGTCGACAATGAGAACACTTGTAGAAAATGAGTCTACACGGCGCCGTTAATCTTCCCGATTCGGTTCGCCGGTTGAGTCTCGTCGCACGCGTCCGTTGAGGAAGCCATCGTGTTTTCCCTGAATGAGCGAAAGCTGTGCAAACCACACGATTCACAATCGCACTCACGAAGCACTCTAAGCAGTTCTTTCGAAGCATAATGAACCGACTTCTGAATGAGAGTTCTCGCGATGAAATTCAAACAACGCGAGACCGACTTACTTCGTTGGCTTGCTAAACTGTATTAAAACAAAATGGCCGTCGAGCGCGTCGGAGTCGTCGCTTGCCGAAAAGGGCCCGAGAGTCCGTAGTTGACATACAGCGCCACCGGTCGATCGACGAGTCAATCAATTGATGCTAGCGCCGTAAAGGCGTTTCTCGATACAAAGGCAGATTCGCAAACATAACCCTTTGCACAGAGAACATCGCGGTACAAATCGGACGAACTAAATTCTCTCGTGCACATTTCCAAAGGCGTGGCGACTTCCTTGGAGGTTTCCATTCGAGCAGCACGAACAAATAAATCAAAGTGACATTACCGTAGGAGATATCCGGGGACTAATTTCGACCGTTTTACGATTTTACAACTGATCTTTATTATTCGACTGCTTCCGCTCGCTTCTCCTCACTTGGCGTTCTCCTGATTAAAATGATATCTCGCGTCGCGTAAATCGTACTATTTTTAACGAAATAACTTTTCAATTGTGCAATCGGATATAATTTCGTTAAAAATAGTCCGATGTACGGGATGTGAGATATCATTTTGATCGTAGAAGCATCAGGAATGGATTGAAGTTACTTTCGCAAAGTTCCGAGAAAAATTGTCGAGGTCGGTATTGCGGCGAGAGGTGAGAAATTAGGAGGGCGTAGTCTGTAGTTGTGCTTCGGGAGATAAAATCCAACGTCGATATTTCGATGAGAATTGAGTGTATCGGGATACTCGATGGTTCGTGTAGTCTTATTGAATAAATATTACGTTATAAGTTGGAAGATAGAAACGTTATCCTTACATTCTAAAATTCATCCTCACGTTCTCTCTCTCTCTCTCTCTCTCTCTCTCTCTCTCTCGCACTCACTCTTCCTCGCACTCTGTCTCCATCCTTCAATAATAATAGATATACTCGTTTGCAAACGTTCCATCTATCGTGCTTCCTGATTCGCGTTCTTCAAACACACACCTAATTACGATAAATTACACGCATTTCATGCTACGTTATCTAATACGACCCAATTCCTTTTAGCACCAAAATTTACCGCCCTTTCTGCAACAAAATGGAGCGCACAGGGTTAACAGCGACGTGTTTCCATCGATCGAGAAGTTTTCCAAGTTCCGCTGGGGTGGCGCTAATAGATGGAAGCATAAACTGTCGCGAAAGCAACGTCCGTGTAATCGGAATCATCTGTATCCGGATAACCGGCGTTCCACCGTACTTGTCTGCGACACGCGCAACCGGACGCAACGAATTCCGTCGCGCGTTACCCTCTGCCACGCGAGGCGATATTTCACCCGCCTCCGATCGCATGCCAAGAACCACCAAGCCACGAAACAGATCTTTTCGTGTAACACGCGAAATCGTGAAACGAAACGGGATACACGGTGGAAAAATAACGACGGGTTTATCCCAGAGGTTCCCAAGGTTCCCAAACTTTTTTTTTGTCCTACCGTCCACCTTGCCAGAAAGAATATTACTTAGCGCCCTCTGGAAATTAAATTTCTCAAAATTTTAATAGCAATTAATACGAATTATACATGTATTAACGTTTCTACCTTTTTCGTAAAATATAGTAAAGGAAGGTGGAAATTAGAAACATCGATCTTTGAAATTATGAAACTATTTATTGAACACGGTATAGAGTGTACAATAATACGAAAAAAAAAGTTCAAACAGACGAAATCATCTTAATGAGAAGGATGAACCCGGCGTGCTGCCAACAATTTAGTAATCCTCGGCTCGATTTTCGTCAGCCAGTAATCTTAAATCACCGCGATTGACTATTTCCGATTGGTTTCTATCTTTTTGTTAATAACTTTTGAATTACTACCCACGTTGGCCATCAGCGGCCCCTTGAATCGCTGCAGCATCCACTTTGGGAATCACTGGTTTATCCCGAAGAATAATATCCACCCTTCCCCTTTACCCCGGGAGGGATGGAGGTGGTGTTTGTCGATGAACGATAACGCTTCCGCGTTAGCTCGTAAATCCGATCTTCGATAATAGTCTTCGCTTTCGTTTTCCGACGATTAAACAATTGTCGTTCGAGTTTTCATTGAGAAAGTTCATCAAAAACACATTTTTATTGCTTCTCGGTTCCCCTAATATATCCGCAGAGGTACTAAATAGGTAACAAATCCGTTGCCGAGCCGAGTCAAGCGTTTTAATCCTTTATAGGTCACTGGTACTCGTTACCGCTAAGGAAGCGGCGGAAATTTGGTATTTTTATTGAAAAAAAAAATTTCGAGTGAAAAAAAAAAAAAAAAAGAACGTCCAGGGAGTTCTGGCGCGTAATGAAGATTTGTCGGTTTCGCAACGGGATAGGAATCGCGTAAACGTTCTCGAACGCGAGTTTGCTCGGTCGAAAGTGGCTGCATTTGAAATTCAAATGAACAAAGTTAAGGGACAACGTCGCGGGACACGTGGAAAACAATTTCCTCAGACGTTATGCAACATCAACGCAGCGAACCCGAGGCTTAGCCCGAAAATGTTCGAGAGATCGCGAACGAGAATGGACGTTCGTTGTTCTACCGCGAAAATCCTGTCCTCGAGGAGTTACGTAATCCCGAGGATGCATACCGCTTTCAGCCGACGGATATCGATTTCGAATAAAAAATTACGCTCCACGTACATCCCGGCACTTCCTCCTTAAACTTTCCGACTTTCCACCGTCTTGCGCGAATTTTTCTGCTTTACGGCGACAAGCTGCTTTCCGGGAAGAGGCGATGTCGATGTCGATTAACCTTCGTCGAAAAATGCGATGACATCTACTGATCGTTAACAGACTCTACGCTTTAACATACCAGAGCCGACCTGGCGTGCTGCGGGACACCAATATTAAAACATACAACATTATACAACCTCTTCACGCCCTTGTGTGAACGTGCCATATGCGGACGTTTAGGTTTTTGTTATAATTATAATTACCGTAAAGAATAGAAAGAACAAAAATTTGATCGTAACTTATTCGCTACGGAATCCCTCAACAAGAGGAGTAAAAATTGTATGGTTTCGCAGCACCGATAATATTACTTCCGACGTAACAGAGATATAAGCAAAAAGCGCGAAGAATATTGTATCTACCGTTTTTATTGTTCATGTACGAAAACTTTCTTTCGCACTTTTCGAATATTCTCAGATATTTTCTGTCCCGAATAAACATTTATCTACAACCGATCGATCGAAACAACGCTCGTCGAGCGACCAAGCCTCGATCTATCGATTAGCCAAACCGAAAGTTCGCCCATCTCGTTCTCCTCGCGTATCGAGGAGCAAGGCTCGCGGCGCAGCTGTGTCTCGAGCGATCGTTCCGTGTTCCGAGTAGAAAGTTTACGCATCGCTTGCTTCTCTATCGTACACATGACAGCTCGATCAACAGAAAAAGAGCAGACATCGAACGACAAACGTACAGAGCCACGCACATAGAAGGACAAACACAGAGGGCACAGAAAAACGACACGAAAGACAGGCAAGCCTGGCGGATCGGGCGACTCCGCGTCGATCCGGTGACGCGGATCGCGGCACAGACGACACGAAAAGTAAAAAAAAATAAAGGACAGAGGCAAAAGGTACAAGGAGACACGTAGAAACATGTGCGTTCAGACAGTGCGTTGTTTGGGAGACTATGGTGGACTCACCCGCCAGCAACCAGGATCATCTGCATGTTGCATGGAGGCGGCCTCTTTCTCGCTTTTTCGCAGAGGGGGCAGTCCGGAGCGGTGAGTCCTCTAGTTTCGCATGCGGTGACAGAACATAGCTATAGAGTGGTAACTAGAGACAGACAGACGGACGGAGAAAAAAATAGGCTGCCCTGCTTAAAGTATCGCGCCTCGACGTTTCCGCTAGCGTCTCTTCCGAGTAACGACCGCGACACCGCGAACATTCGGTACTGACTGCGAGAACGACCGACAGTTTCCTCTGCTGCCGTCTGCTATCATCCGCTTTCATCCGTTGCGTTTTCTCGGCAGCTTCTCGACCGCGCCGATAGCGATGGAATCGAGGCTAACGCGAATACGGAATTCTACCAGGTGTCACGTAGCTGTTCCACGATTCTACGTGAAAAATCGAATCGAAAATGTAGAATAAAGTTCGTTCATACGACGCTTTATTTTCGAAAGGAAATACGTTTGAAAATGTAGGAGTCTAAACGAAAAATAAGGCACGGGGATCTCGAATCCACGATCCTCGGATCCACAGTCGACCGCTTTACCTACAAGACCGATCCCGTGCCGTACGTTTCGTGTTCTTATTTGACTCCTTATGGTTGGGTATGGGAGGCGCGGATACTACGAAAAATTGATACCAAAGCATCTGCGCGCTAAAATTCTATCCCATCGCTAGCGTCGCGGGTCCGTTTCTATCTTTTATTATTCGCCGTGGTAGCTCCGAAGCGCGCGCGCGAGAGGAAGCTCCTCTGTCATCGACGCCAACATCGAAACCGTCGTATATTTTAAGCAGGGTTGGAAAAGGAGAGAAAGATATAGACAAGTAATGAGAAAAAAAGGTTTAAAAATACTTCGCTAAAGATACGATTCTAAGGTACAGTGGCGAGAGAAAGAGACTGTCAGAGAAATCGAAATGGAAAGAAGTGGAAGTGAAAAAGAGATTCTACGTAGAGTGGGTAATTACTTGTGGTGAATTTGGTCGTGTGTCGGTCGTTCCGCGACGGATCAACCTTGAAATTCGGGGCTCACGAGCGCGGGTGCGAAGACGGAATCGTTCAGGAATTTTGCCAACAAACTTTTTTTCGCTGACGAGATCGCCCGTCCTCTCGGCAACGAGCCCGTCGCGAGAGTTTCGCCATTTTATCCTAAAACGGGGCTCGGGGACCGTAACGTAAAGCACGAGAGAGTTTAACGGCAGCCCTTCGATAATAAAGCTATTTATAACGGAGCCCCTGCTATTTCAACCGATGGATATACGCGAGTCTCCGAACGAGAAAACGTACGACGACGTAACAATTTTTCTCGAGAGGTTTAACTCGCCGCGTGGAACGTCGCGACTCGTAAAAAGACGGACGAGCAAGAAATTTATTAATCGCATGATTGCCACGTCACGTTCGTTCTTCAATTATTCTTTAATTATATACGAGAAGCACAGCTAACAAAACGAATTGCGTCATTCGCGCAAAAAGTAACAGTTCAGATGCCCGCGAAAAGTGGCAAACAAAGCGCGAAACACTTTGGGGAAGAATGCAGACAACGGAAGAAACATTCGTCGCGCGAACAATGGAACGTTCGAATCCCAGTCCGAATAATGGAGACACTCTGTGCTCGTAGGCCGTGAAGCGGAAGGAAAAACTCGCGTAGTCGAAAATCCGTAGCGCGAGTAACCGGAGAAAAAAAAAAAAAAGAACGACAAACGGGTACTTCGAGGTTTTCGGAAAAATAAAACGACCGTGTTCTTTTTGCTCCAGCGAGGAGGGAGACGGTCGATTTGTCGCGGAACGATCGAGATGCGTGTGGTATATATACGGACTGTTTCGTAATAGCTGGTGCCACCGCGAAAGTCGCGCTTTTATCGTGGGAAATTAATTGTAATATGCGGAATACGATCTTTTTTTTTACGTAACGAATTAAAAAAATTCGTTAGATCCACGCGCACCAGGCCACGTTTCCATTTAACGGATCCCGTTTCGAGCTATCTCCGTTCGCGTTTGTATTCGTAAACGTTTCCAATACCACGTGTATTTCGACGAGATATCGAGAGCATCGAGCAGTTGGTAGAAAAAATAGCGCGACGAACGGTCGCGGTAATTTACGACGGAGAATGTATATTCACGGTTGTCGAGATAAGAAAGTAAACAGCGGTTATAATTACGAACAGGAATACGCGTAACCCCGAACGAGAGGCTCGTTAAAGGAAAACGCAGTTGAGTGCACGCGTACCGAAACGAGTTTTCCAGATCGATTTTCTCGCAAACGAAGCCACGTACGAAAGTAGTTGGACAATTTTGTTATCCATTCGACGCGAAAGATCGTTCGGTGTTTCAACGCTCCGATCGAAAGTTTGATAAAAGCTTCGCACTTTCGAATTTATCGGTGCTCGTAACGCTGTAATTATTATTTCGGGCTCGATAACGCGATAAAATTGCGAATAAATAACGGCGCCGTTGGCAACAAAAGAACGAACGCGAAATCGATATACCGATAACCAGCGATTGAATCTTCGAGAAGTCGCTAACAATTCCGTTCCGGTTACATAAATAATTAAAAACAGTTGCGATGTTGTGCGTCGATGTTGCAACGAATCGACGCGAATAGCCCGGTTTGTTGGAAAGAGAACGACGTTGTTCGTCGTTCTACGATATAATCAAAAAAAACAATGTTTGGAATTTGGAATTTCTTTTCATCGTTAAAAGCGACGTCTGCGAGAAAACGATATTCTCTAGGATCGCGGGTATTCCAGCAATTCCTTCGCAAAATCGTTCTTGTAAAATCACTGCCCATTCCGAACGTATTGGCTGTTACGAAACAATCCGTAGGCGTGTGAGCGTGTGCACGTATAAATATATATATATACGCGCGCGCGCGCGCACGTGTGTGTGTGTGTGCGAGCGCGTAGCAGCGCAAAATAGATAGAATAGAGAAGAGAAAAGTACAGTGGCTAACTGGCGATGGCCCAGCAGATCGCCGTGGCGGCCCGCACTATTGTACCTTCCCGCATGTTGCGTTTACTACCACGAACCCCCGTGTGTCCCACGCACGTCCTAGGACAGCCGGTGGTGTGTGTTAGTTATGTGTGAGCCACTTACGAATATTCGTTCACCCACTTAGTCACTAGTCACTACGGCGCACTGTAATCCCGCGAGCCTCCGTGGCATTTCGGGCGTCGCGTCGCGGCAGGCGAGTCCACGCGATTTCTTCGATCGTTGGATTCGGGCGAACGATGGGGCGCGCGTGTGATGTTAGACGGCGAGAGAGTCCGTTTGGCGGACAAAGTAAAATCGACGGTTGCGATACGGAGCCGTATCGAGTCCGCGCAATCACTGCTCCCCGTCAGCTGATCGTTGCCGTCAGCCGCGTGTCGGTCGCGCTCGGAGGTACGTCTGGCTCTCGTCGGGCCCGCCGACGGTCGAATTTCCCAGGAAATTACGGGGTTCGCTGCGACGAGACGCGGCGGCAGCGGTTACGATGGAGAGAGGGAGAAAGCGGAGCGTTTCGGCGGATATCGAACCGCGGCATCGGCCGGTAGGTTCGTTTAATCGCGCCAGGCGAGTCCACCTTAAACAAGGACGTTCCACGGATCGCGGATTTCGAACGGTGCCGTCGAAGGCGAATATCCCAAGGACGGGGAAAGGATTCGAAGACGAGGGGCGGCGGGTGGTCGGGTGGGTGGTTTCCGCGAGAGGGTGGGGGTGTGGAGCGGAAGGATGGCATCGGGGGAGGGTTAGGAGGCCGCGAAACACCGATAAAGCGCACCGTCACGCAATCATTTAATTTAATCGCGGCTAGGACACGAGTTCGCCTCGTGTTGTCCGCGCTCGACTCGTCCTCGCCCTCGCTCTCGCCCTCACCCTCGCCCTCGCCCTCGCCCTCGTCCTCGTCCTCGTCCTCGTCCTCGATTTCGGGAAGCCTGCGACCGACCGAGTGAACGGACACACCGCTTACGCGATACCAGAAGAGAGAACGCGCGTGGACGCGCGCGGCGATGGTATGGGAATCGGGGGCGAAAACATTTGGCAGAGGTACGCGTCACATTTTCCATCCACTGGAACACACCACTGCCACGCGGTCGGTCGATTCGATTAGCGGCGGCGACCAACCCGCGTACCCGCCTTTTTCTCGCTACCCGTACACGAGATTATTCGTCCTCCCTCCCCCTCCCGTTATCCTGCCGTTAACTTTTCGTCGGTGGAGGGACGCTCGTCGATTCCTCCTCGTCGCAGCCGTGCCGACTACGCGTTCCCTCGATTTCTCCGCGAGCCCCGTAGACGGGTCCACTTTCGGCTGCCTCGAAAAATCGCGCGAGATCGCGTGACGGTTTCTAGCGAGGACGACGACGACGGTCCGACGACGTCGCGGGCCTCCGAAAACAATACCGAGACGGAAGTAACGTGGCCGAGCCGACGCGGTAACGGTGAACCGGATACGGAACCAGTGGTAAAAAGAGCATCGACGAGGGAGACGGGGAGCATACGAGGACAACCGTGGCACCGCACTGTCGCGCACAGAGAGACGGCGTCGGATTCGATCGTAACGAACCGGTAGGCAGATTCACCTCGAGCCACGACCACGTTTCCCCGCGTTTCGTAGGTTTCTGAATCGTCGAGCCGGACGTGCGTGTCGCGAGACTCGCCTGGATACCAGAAAAGGACGAAACGACGGTCGAGGAGCCGCCGGAGGGGAGAGAGGGTAGGTCGGCGAGTAGGGCGGAGGAGTGGAACGGAGAAAGAGAGAGGGTGGCGCGGAAGGGCGGGGGTGGGTAAGCAAGGCAAGGGGTACGAAAGGGACAACGAGGAATGACAGGCGGAATGAAAGAGCGAGAGACGTAGAGATTGCACAGAGAGCGGGGGCGGAATTTGGGGTGGGGGGGGTTGGAGGTGGAAAGCAAGCGCAAGAGAGATAGAGAAAAATAAAGGAGGGGTGGGCGCGTTAAAAGTGACGAAACGCGAGGAAGGACGACTCGCCGCCGTTTTAGGCGGCAACGAGAGGCTCGCGCACGAAAGACAGTACACGCCGATGCATCCGTCGCGTCGCGCCAACCCCAAAGCGGCGAGGCGTTTGTGCGTTTACAGTTACCGAGAAACAGAGAATACGCGATAGGTCGAACCTGGTGGGACAGGGTGGCAAAGGACGGCGGAGGTGCCAACCTTGCTGCCACGAACCGCCGCGGCGTTGCACGGAGGCGCCACCGACCCTACAAAATCTCTCCCTCTCGCATCGGGGCTGCCTCCATCCCCTACCTCCCACTATCCTTTCTATCTTGCACCCACCTTCCGGCTCTCTTCGTCCGCACCGTTCCTAGTTTTCGATTCTCCTTCTCTCGCTCGCCGGTGTCGGTCAGCCTCCGAGGAAGGGACGGGAGCGAGGGTGGGGTTTTGGTTGGGGCGGGTAACTTGTCCACGCTCGCTCGATCCCCGTTACGCTCGTAGAGCCGCTCATTCGGTTTCTGTGTTCGAGAGAACGGGTTCGGATCGCGTTTGTATGCGTCGAAACGGGTTTGTGCGCGCGCGCCCGCGCACCCACTGGGTGCGCGTTGATGTACACTGCCACCCAAAAGTATCCGTACACTTGCTTTCGGTCTATAAAGCATCGTTCTACCGGTCAGCTGTGTTTGACGAGTATACTCGTCATGGAGAAGCGGCAGTATTTCGTGTCATGACGACTATATTCGTTTACGGACGCATACGTAGCCATTGCTCGACCGACACACATAGTTGCACGCTCTGAAAAGAGGACGTCTCAACTGATTGGTTAACTTTATACGAAAGGTATTTGGAACGCTTATATCAATTGTAGTTATTATTGTCATCTTTTTTGAGGTATCGCGGCATAATGGAATTAATTTCTATGCAGAAATAAAATTCCTGCCTCGAAATACAAAATCTAATGGAACGGTCTAGACGCGTAAACAAAATCTCAAGTTCCACTTTGTTTCATCTCTGTGGTGCATAACGAGAGAGAGAGAGAGATAGAAATTAGTGCAAGATTAATGCAAGCGGATGAATCCCGTATTCAATTTTAGCGTATCATTGGTAAGTTCCACACACGTAATTTGTTATTTAAAACGTTAGATATTTCGTAAGAGCCGAATAAAAATCGATCTTGATCCCTACTTCAAGTACTTGAAGTATTAGGTTGTCCGAAAAGTTTCTTTCGCTTTATTAATAAGTAGTACATGCACAATAGTTTCTGCTTTATGTTACATTACTGAATTATGCACGATTCATGTTGCTCCATTACTGTTACAACATGAATATCTATGAAATTAGTTGGTCTATTTATATAAACACGACCACATCAAATAATTGAGCGCGACTCGCGAAAGAAACTTTCGGGACAACCTAATACTTCAAGGTACCACTTTTATATAACGCTAATACATATGCATTTGGCAAGTGTCCGGATACTTTTGAGCGGTAGTGTATGACGGCGTACAGGGTGGAATCCACCACCGATCTCGTCCACCCCGCCGCGCACCCGCCTTTGCCGTGCTGCTCGTGCGTGGGGTTTCAAAGTCGATATCTAGCGGTGACTCGACTAGACTCGACCGTTATCCTCGAAACACCTTCCAACTTCCTTCCTGGAATTTCCGCGTGTTCCGTCGCGATTTATCCCATCGCGACGATCCCGCCCGTCCGGATGGCTTCCCGATGAGCCGAGAGGGCCGTCGAGCGACCCGCTAACGGCGACGGAGAACGACCCGGAGAACGGAAGGCGACGTGACTCGAAAGGTCGCGAGGGAGACGGGAGACGCGAGAATGAATGAATGGGACGAAGAAGAGGCGCCGGTATAGTGGCCGACCCAAAATAGTTTCTCCGTGCCGGATAAACGAGTCGAAACGATCTCTCAGGAGAGGTCAGCGGAGAAAAGCAGTCTCGTAAATCGCCGACTTTCTTGCACGGCTGGCCATCGATCGGCGAAAGGAACGCGGAAATCGAATGAAAAGGACGCTGCCAAGGAAGTTTGGCTACTCGAGCCAATGAAAAGACGGACACCGATTCGAATGGTCTAGCTTTTTTCGGTGGCGGACCAGTTGCACTGTCCGGTACCCTTCGAGGTCCGTACCCTGGTGTTGTTGATGGCGATAGACTTTGCTAGTTAGGAAGGACCCAAGAGCAAAACTTCGTACAAATACTTGAGAATGGAGCTTAAACGAGGACTCAAAGTACTTGTCTCGATGAAATGTACAAATTGGAGACGGTTTCTCTTTCCGTCCTCTTTTTAGGTCAACTTATGGTGGAGGTTCGTTGGAATAAGAACGCTTATCTGTGGTAACTGGTACTAACGACCGTTTGTCGTCTTACGAACCCATCACCTTCTCTACTCGCATTTTCGGTATTGCCCGAGTCAGTCGCATCTACAAAGCTACCGCGTGACAAAGGCGGTGGACAAGGTAGAGCGAGAGAGAAATATTATGTCGTCCCATAAGTCGAAGTTTAATAAAAAAACCACAGAAATTGTCTAGTAACGATACAATGACTATAGGAGAGAGGCGAGAAACTATTGTGAAATGAGACAGATCATCTTTTCTTGTGACACTTAAGAGTATGTTTAACATATTAATTTGAGAAATAGAAGTATAAATGGCACGAACTTTTAAGACGACCTAATAGGAACCATTGACGTAACCGTTAACCTTCGGATACCGGACGCTCGCATGAACGACGGAGCCGGGTCGTTATTCAGGCATCAGAATACGACTATGCACTGTGACTGTTCGACAAAAAGGAGACCCTGGGGAGCTTTAGGCGGAGTGAGCGTAATCCTCTGTTCCCTCCGACACCTCTAGTTTAGGAACCCTCGAGAATCGCGTGTAAATATAGCCGTGCGAAAACGATTACGGTTATTTTTGCTACCCGACTCGGAACGATATTCGACAAACTCACGCGCCTAGATATCGAATAATGTCCCGTTGTTTATGTTGCTCGAAGAATTCGGTCAAGGGGCCACGAGTTTCGCGACAAACTGCTCTCGTAACGCTTGCCAAGAAGCGTTAAACAGAATGTACGTCGCCCTCCAAGTTTCCAAGCACCGGCTGGCTCGCAACTAAGGGAGAAAGTTACGAAATCATTGATCACGATACGCGAACCTGCCATCCGCGAAAGCGGGAGCGAATTACCAGAGTCTATAACCGCATATCGGACGGATCAACCGAGCGTACAGTCGGTTCCGTAAATAATCGTGCGTCTATTGCGTCTATTCAAGAAAATTTGGTCAAACTAAATGGTAGGTTTGCGGTGCTTCCAAGTGTATATAAATATACACACGTATACGATTATTCGTGTACATATTTACGATGAAAAATTCACTTGGTGACATCAGAACCATTATTTAATTTAGTCAAGCTTGTCGAATGGACACAGAGGGTACGAACATTTACAGAATTTACTGTTTCTGTCGTTGATTCGATTTCTTTGGGCGCTCGTTCGATTACTATGCACACGCCGCGAATGCCACGGTCGTTCGATATTACTTCCTCGATTGAACTTTAAACGAGGGCACTTGACGCGAGCGCTTCGCCGATGCGATGGCTCGACACGTACGGGCATACCAATTCTTCTCGAATACGCGTTATTTGCCCGGAACGGCTAACTCCGAGAAACCGTTCCACTCGGTCCGATGGTCGAATCCGTCTGACTCGACGAGGATCGAACCAGCCCCCTTTCGTTCGTACCCCCGCCTATCGAGAACGGACCCCGCCCAGATTTTCGTCGGTGTATGCGTACGATGACCGCCCGATTGCACTTCAAAGCCGAAAGGCTGCACCGTCGATCGATCGGCGATGATTTATCGCGCGCGAAATAGGCCGATTCGAGAGATCGATACGCGGAAAAGTTGCCATATTTACCGAACATCTTTCATAATCGCTCCCGCATCGAGAGCCTTCGATATCGAACGATAACAGCCCCGAACACGGCAACCACCCGCGAATCTAGGACACGTGGAAATCTTTTATCTGCACTGACCCAGACCTAATTCAGGATCCTCGGTAATCAGACCCAGCCGCGCGAGGCGGTTCGTTGGCGTGGTTTAACGGTAACAGCCCTCTCGTTTGGCGAGAACGATCGATGCCCGACTAATCGACATCCACCGAATCGTTTCGATCATCCAGATCGACGACCGACCGGTAATTCTCGGCCCCGACAGCTGCACCCTGGCCTAGGCTAACGTGCCTCGTAATTTCAAACGCGATTGCCCGTAATATCGTCCGACCTAATCGCGTGAACTTGGCGAGCGTGCCTCGGTCACCGCGACGATTAACGACGCCCCGGCGGGAAACCTTCTACCTCGTCTTGGAGAAGAAATCTTCGCGTAGAAATCAACGGGGTTCGCGAGCGGTATCCGCGTCGAACGAAATGTCCGTCTTTCTTTCCCTTTCGATTTACGAGCGGGTAGCCTCCGCTTCGCCCCCGCGGAAATAGGATTCAGCGAAAAATTAAATCCTGCTTTAATTAAAATGTCCGGAGGAAAGAGGAGATTGGGTATATTCCGCGACGACGAACGAGTCCGTGTCCGTTCTCGAGACGAACGCGTTACCCGGAGCGAACCTGGAAATCGCTGTTCGCGCCGTCTGCCGGAAAGCTCGCGAAACCACGCGGGTGAAAGCCGGCGAGTTCTCCGCGAGCTTCCAGGTTCTCGTTCCAGGGAGCTTTCGTATCGTGTGCCGGTGCCTATTTTACCAACGCGTCGGGGGATCGAAGAAAGTTCCGCGGAAACGCGTAACGCGCCCCCGAGGCGCGAGTAACATTCGTAAGGTAGCTTGTGCTTGGAAAACAAAAAAATATTTGGAATTTTTCAACGTTGAAAACTGTCTAAATTAAGTAACGGGTTCGATGTTTTCAAATAAATGTTTCATTATGAATACGTACATGGATAAATTTTACGCTTGTATGTTTATTCCAAGACATTTCAACCACTGTTGGACCCGATCATTTTCGATTTGGTTGAAATTTTTTTACGTTAACGTACTCTATTGAATATCTTTTTGTGAATTTTTGCAGATTTTTGTACCGAACCAAAACAGAGTTACGAATTTGTCAAAATATTCGTTTCTTTTTTTTTTATTGAATTTCAAAGCTTTAACTGCGCCAAAAATTGATCAAATTTGAATTCGTCTTCTGTACTATTTTTTTACCAATTTTTCATGAAATTCGAAAAACTTAAATTTTTCAAACTTCATCGCTTAATTTCTTTCTCTCCGATTTTTCTCTTTTTCTTTATAACGAACATTTTATTTGATAACATCAAATCGGTCGTTTAATTTAGAGAAATTCCTTCAACGAACACAGAGGGTACAAATACTCGTGGGACTGACCGTATAAATGAGTTCCATATTTAAACGAACATGAATATTTATTCATCGAGTATTACATTTAGGCCACACTCCTTTAGTGGTACGCTGTTTGTCCTTCTCTCTAACTACGATCCCCTAACGATCGAGTTTCTATACCAAATCGCTAGAAAGCTATTCGTAATTGGCGCTTAATCGTTTATACGCACGCCTAAGAGTCAGCGAGTTAGCCAATGACACTAAAACGACTGAACGATCGAATGATGCCGCCGAATCTGCTCGATTCCTAATCGTCGAGGAAGCGTGTACGATACTGAGAAGCGCAAAGGAAGGAATTTTCTTCGACCCTCTTATTGTATCGGGCGCTAACGAACCACCAAATTGTTGAGTCTTTTCTTTTTTATCGTGATACTGTAAATTTCGGCGAGTACAATCCGAAAATGGTAGTTTCGAGGAGATGAATCCGCTGGTTCGGAAGTTACGAACGGTTAAAACTGGCAAATTTTCACCGTATTCGACCGACGCTTTCGACGCCATATTGCTTTGCAACCGTACCCTCTCGGTAAAACGTAAAACTCCCGGTTTCCCAAATGCAACCGGGAAAGCCACAATTAGAAGAAATTTCGGAGACAGGAGCTCCGATACAATTTCCATATTTCGAATTGACAGAGTCGGTTCGGGCCTATATTTTCGGGAAAGAAGTGCCAGTAAGGGTTCTGCTCCTCCCTCGCCCTAGACTACGAATTCAAATTTTGTAATCGGGAGTCGCAGGTATTTCTGCGCTATTTTCTACGAATCACTTTGCTATCAACGCCGTCTAATTCCGTATTCGCCGACAAAACTTCAAGGCAATACGGCGACGAAAAGTACTCGTCGAAATCTACAGGACAACGAAAAGAAAAAGACTCAATAATTGTTGGTCCCCCATGGTACGGTTCAACCCAACAAAATTCCGCCCTTGCGTCGACTGAAGCGAAAGGTGTGAACGAATGAGACTAATGCGTTTGCTAAGTGCAAGGGGTAAACTCAGAAGGCAGAAAGCGCGCAGCTTTGCGCGTGTTGTGTGTTACTGTCACCGCTTCTTGCGACGTGGCAACTGATTACGATGGTCGCCCTGTCCGCCCGGAAGTATCACCAACAAGAACAACAATTTCTCGATCCAGTTCGTCATCTTCTCCGGGTCATTCGCGCCCTTCCGGGAGCTGCTGTTAGGCAAGACATCACGCGAATGACTTTCGTGTAAGCGGCATCCCGGCTCGGAGCCTAAACCAAGAGAGGAGTCCTTACAGATCTACGAACCAGCTTTCCCGTTTTACGGAATTAACGTAAACAGCTGATCCTTCCGATTCCGTCGTCGCCCGTTGTTCAACCCTTTGCGATTCCTTTTTATCCGATAATATTGCGCCCGTGGCTGTACGGCGAAAAGTAGTTACAGCGATTCGTTGTCGGCCGGATATCGTGCTCCAATCGGATAGTACAACCGATCGCTTTGAAAAGAGAGTCGAGACGAGCTCTTGAATGCATTCGAGCCACTCGAATTATGATCGAATCGGTCGAACGATCGAGCTACTCGAACGCGTCGAGGAGAGCTCCGCTTTTGGGTCGTCGCCAGGGGTAAGTAGTCGCGACCGTACATAGCCGGACCGCGCGCAACGGTGAACACTTGATCCTTGGATGCCTGATTTTCTTAGATGCCTATGTATCGTTCATCAATGTATTTATTATTTCAACAATTTTTATAGCTGACGTTTATTTTTTTTTTTTTTCTAACTTTTGTTCAAAAGAACGTTATGCAACGGTAACATGCATACAGTCAAATATTAGAAACAAACCAATTCCAGGTGTATAATTCGATTTAAAGGTCCGGTATCGAATTCGAAACATGGGGCATTTAAGGGTTAAAGGTATGCTTCCTAAAAATTTCCTTTGATTCAGTTTGCAATCTGTTAGATAAAAAAAAAAGTATCGTTTCACTGTTCTTTCGATAGTAATAGTAATACTTTATTTACGGGCAATATGCCCTCGTTATTAAATACAATAACAAAGAAAAAATAGAAAAATATATTTCACGTACTAACGATGCATCGGTTACAATCGTGCCAGTCGAAGGGAAATAAATAGCTCCGGATGCCCCGATCGAGAAACCGAAACAAGTCGGATCGCAAAGGGTTAATTCGTCGGGCGGTGTTCGTTTCGAAAAAAAAAAAGAAAAAGAAAGAAAGAATTAGCAACTCGATCGCAAATAAAGGTTTCCCGTACTTGCGAGCAAGCCGAATACGTCCTATTCGAACTCCAAACGCTGCGACTTCGATAATCGAACCCCGACTTTTCATTCGCCAGCCTTTACTTTTCCGCGCTCCTCGTAAATCGCAATTATTCGTCAAAGCGTGCCGACAAAATTGGATCCCGCGGCTTCTTCTTTCAACATCGAAGGATTCCCTCGCAAAGACCCGAGCACGCTTACCGTTCCCTTTTGTGACTTCTATTCCATAGATCCGCGGGGATACAAGTAAATCCGAAGATCAAAGAGACCGCACAGCTGAGAGGGTGGGAGGAATCGAGATAGAAGTCGCTGATAACGTCGAAAAAAGCTCGAAAAGTACGCGACGGTATCGTGCTGCGAAGAAATTAACGTACGATGAGACGGCTCGAGCCGCCGGCCGAGATGATCGATCGCGTTCGTTTAGATTCGTTTAAAAACGGTTTCGCGAACGACGTTAATTTCTCGATAACCCGAGACCCTTGACCGCGCCACGACGACACGGACCGGAAGCCCGTTTCTCCGTTTCGTCGAATGCTTCGCAGACGGTGGTACTTACAAGTAGACAGCGCTCGCAATGAATACAGTCAAGACGAGGGAATACGGCAGGCACACGTAACAGATGCCGAGCGAACGCAGAATAACGTTGCTAACGACAAGCAGAATCACAGAGTCCAAGACGAAGGCACCAAAACCCATATCACACTACCGGAACATTTTAAACGGTTCCACGAAAATACATCGTCGCACCGTTCGATCCGCGACTACGCACGGAGCTAGCGGTCTGCCAAGCACCCTTCGAAATTATCGATCGCGTACGTCGATCATTTTATAAGGAGAAAATTACGAGACGCGACGTCGTTTCTCGCGGTACATCGTCTAGGCTCTACGGCGAGTTACGCTCATCGTAACGGTGTCGCCATTTTAATTTCGACCGAAATTTTGACAGATTCAAACGTCGCGTACGATCGCGGGATCGGTTAAACGATACCGCGACCAAATATAAATAGCTCGTTACGAAGCATCGCGGCTAGGCTTTGTCGAAACTGGGTACGAGACACGGCCAGCTCCGATGCATAAACACGCGTCGAGGAACCGAAACGTTCGTCGATACACGAACCGAGACAGATCTTCGTCGACAGGGAACTGAAGCCGTGCATACGACCGACCGCTAACTACCGTGTCTGCATCGGCTCGAAGAGATAGTATTGGTCTGACCTATGCTAACGTCGAGGTCTTCAGTGACGTACCGATGTTGTTGACAAGTTTCCACACACATGGTGGACAGACTCGAATCCGAATGTTTACATTTACGAACGTCGCGCGACACTCGGGAACGACGACCATCGAATTCGAACGTTAACGACGACGTACGAAAACAGCTTCGTTCGAGGATCGACTCGGCGAGGACGAGTTTCATTTGAACGGTACCCTCGACGCGAAGAATCGAAGGAAGAAAGTAATTAAAGAAAATTCAAAGACAGGGGGATAAACGCTCCAGGAAGTCGGCGGTACTGTTTGGAAACCGAGAGCAACGGTATCGTCCGAACGCGATGCTATCGCGTCCGATATTAGGTTCGTTACTCGAGAGAAAGCTGAAGAGAAAATGAGAATTGAAAGCCGGCGATTCGAAGCTCTCTTTGGAAACAAAAGAAAGAAAGGGGCCAACGACGAGCAACGACGAGCCTGCCTCAAAGGCAACGGTTTACAATACAAACGCTTAAAAGGCTTCAGAAAGCTTGTAACCACTGAGAAGAAGTATCATGGCTGAATGAAGGATACCGTTAAAAAATGGGCTTGTGGGGAAATATACTTAGGTAACGCTGAATTAGGGTTTCGCTATCGTTCATGTCTCGCCTTGACGTGAAATTAGCATTCGCCGCTAACCAATCACGGACGACGAGAGAAATCTGAGAACGGAGAAGGATTGGGAAGGATTGGTTATTTTAAAGAAACTTCCGTTTCGTGTTACATACAGTCAATCCCTTCCGTCGTTCCTGGCCTGTTTCAAAGAGGCGTTTTTCTACACCCTCCCCTTCAGGGGGGTGAATCAACCCCTTCGCATCAACCTTCGCCAATGCAACTTTGCACACAGCCAGAAGACACTTGAAGACTATTCATCGCGAAGTTTCATCGAAATCGGTTGAAAACTCTCGTAGTTATTAACCTTTTTAAAATCGTTTCGGTTTGTTTGTCCGCTAGCGAATATAAAAATAAAAGTTCCGACTCGCTGACTCATCAACGGCCAGGTTAAATCCCTCGAACAGATGTCTTTCGCGTTTTGCGATAGTGTACGCTCACTGGCGACACATTCGCGACGTTTACATTCGCTCGACGATCTGCTTTCGCTACGACGCGTTACACGACGCGTTCCCGTTTACATGGTCCACCCTGTACACGTATATACGAAACCGTTCCACTTTCCAGCGGATTTAGGACTTTTCCTCGGCTTTCAGCACGTTCGCTTCTGCCTGTCCGTTCTCTCCCTTTCTGCTTGCCACCGGTCGCCCGACGCCCGACGTCGTAAATTCAATCTCGGTGCGCACGGAGCAAATTAAATCTTGGAGGGAAGCTACATACCTTTCTACTTTATTATTGTACAAAAAAGTCGGTCACGCACCGCGTGGATTGTCGTGAATCGCAGCACGGTCGACTATAGCCGATTCGAGGACCGTTGCTCCACTTTGTTCGTCGCGACGTGTATTATTAATTCCGCGAATGCTTAAGCTATCTTCCGTCGAGGCTCGAGATTTTACTAGGGACCGTCGAAACGATTGAGCTCTCTCTCTCTCTCTCTCTCTCTTTTTTTTTTTCTTTTTTCTTCTTCCTTCGACAACTCGAAAGCAATCTCCGATGAAAGTAATACCTAAGCGGATCAGGTCCGACGAATAAATCCAGTCGTAAGCGATTCGCGCTACGTATTTCCAACGACGTAGATTTTTATCGGACGTAACGTATTCGAATGGCTATCACTCCTTTAAACAAATTCAATTAATATTCATAGGTCTCGTCTAAATTACGACGTCGTTTTCTTTTCTTTCGAACAGTGCCTTGAACGTTTTTAGCGAACGGTCGATTTTTTCTCATCAAACATTTTTCGTCCGGAATCAATAGCTCATTCATAGTTATCGACCGGTCCGGCGTTCCAATTACCGAACGCTGGAACTGACTGAGTATGTTCGATCGATCGGGCGGATTGGAGACTCGTCGTTGCAGGTACCGTCATCCTATATTCTTGTCTGGCCTCGTGTGTACACGCGCGCGCGAGCCTGTGTGTCTGTGTCCTGTGTATACATGTGTCCGTGTCCGTGCCCGTGTATGCAAGTCGATGGGTGTGGTGCGCTCGATGCATGATGTATGATATTTAATCGCGAACGATTGAATCGTCGCGCGGACAGAGGTTTCTTACAATTTCGCGATCGACGTTGAGCAAACACGTCGCGGATTGAAGTTCGATGGAAATTACGTTTCGCCGCGGGAAACGGATAAAATTGCAGCGAGAAGCTCGCGTATTTTTAGCTAAACGTTATCAACGTGTTACGTCGGTGCTCTCCAAACTAGGGGGCGCAACCCCAAGAGAGCCATAGGGGACGCGACGCGAAACTTTTAACACGGAAAAAACGTGGACGACGCATCGATATCCATCCGTCTTCGAAATCAAACGACTCCAGTTTCGAAAACGAACGACGGGGCCACGGCATCCGAGAGATTTGGAAACCACTGCCTCGCATAGTTCACGGGGGAATGCGATTCCCGTCCGAAAAAATTCGTGTCTCCTCGTGCCGCGTACTCGCATTCGATCCAAGTACGAATCCGTACAAAATCGCACGATCGACTTCGTCGCGAACACTGGTCCAGGTTCGCTGGAATAAAAGTTCCCGCGTATTTCGGTGTTCGTTCGCGAACGAGCGCGACGGTATTAATTATCGAATGGGAAGAGCGAGGGTGGCGACGCACACTCGCAATTTGTAGGTACGTGTCAACTATCCCGCGCGTGTTTCTACGCCCTTCGTCGCGTCGCTGCCAGCTGTGACAGCGTCGCGCCTAAATTTGCTACGGTTCCCAGCGAACAATCATCCACTCACCTTGCGACACGCAATACATATCGAAAACAACTCGTGCATGCGATCCTTTCGGAATAAAAAAACGACAAAAACAGAACGTCGAGAATACCACGTTTATAGCCGCGAAACGATCGACGAGGTGAACAGTTGAAAACACAGCGTCGTGCGCACCGAGAGAAAACGGCGTCGAATGGTGTCAAAATCGAAACGCGAGTCTCCATACACGTGAACAGTTTAGTTTTAGTTTACGTTTTTCGGATCTCCGTCGTTGAAACTCGACTAGAATCGTCGCGATCGTTTCTCTCGGCGCGAAAGGCGGCGGCGGGTGGGTAAGGGTGACGACGATGGGATGGCGGTCGATTCCGGAGCGGTTTCGATTCCGATTTCCTGCGTTTCCTCGCACAATTCGCGAGCGGAAGGCAATTCTCTTTGGAGTCGACACATCGAACTAAGCATTTCAGGTATTCGCCGCGTGGGAGAAGAGAGCGGTCGCGTCGTCTCTTCTCCGGTCCACGAGCAGGTGGTAATCGAGGAGTGCGCGAAAGCTTTATCGTCCAAGGTGCAAGGCTCTTCATTCCGTTTCATTCCATTCCGCTGCATCGCATTCCAAGCCTCGATCGAAAGCATCGGGAGAGCGACGAGACCCAATATTCTGCTCGCGCCACGCAGCTCTTTCTCTTTACGATCGCATAGCCGATTTTTTTTTCACGGCGTGCCGTTGCAGACGCACGCTGGATTTCGAGTCGGAAAGCAACGCTCGCTCTCGATGCGTATCGTATCCACGAAGCGCAAGGTATCGCTAGGTGTTTCGTTCGATTTCCGTTATGTCGTTCGTTTCGACTTTCGTCGGATTTTCGTGTCGGGGGCACAACCAGTAAGCGGTCCAACATCGAACATCGCAAGCTTGTGTGTATGTTTTAATGCCTCGTGCTGATGGATATATGTCGGGGGATGTCGGGGAAGTTCTGTGTCCGGCGCCCAAGGCCACGGTGTGGAACATACAAAGCCTCTGTGAACATTGTGCATTCGCGATCAGTGAAAGCTGCGTGAAGGAGGCGGGGCTGGAAGACACTGTCTTCCGGAGGAGAGTTCGGGGACAGGGGTACGGATCATGCTTCGGTCGAATTCGTCGCGCGTTCCGTTCGAGATCGCGTCCTTCGAACCCGTGCTCGCGTTCGCGATTCGACGAACGAAGGTGGAAGAAACTTTTCCAACGTTCGATTCGCGCGGACGACGTTTCTCAGGGAAACACGCGAGTCGCGGATATTCAGCGTATTTCCCCGCGGCATTTACCGCGAAGCATAATTATTGTACAAGGTACACGTGCGCGCGCGGTTCGATGGATTTCCCAGTTACGTGGTATCGCGATGATTCTCGAGGGCGGAAATCGACGACGAGCTCGCCGATTCGACGCGAGTAGAGCCGTTTAAATTATTCCAAGCCACGGAATACGGAGCTTTTTAATGCGTTCGGCGAAGACGAACGACCGAGACGCTCGCGATGGTCTCGAGTGGAACGGCTCTACTCGGGGATGCACGAGGGATCGGAAGGTTGCAGCTGTGGGTAACGAGGCAGAACATAAAAACTGGGTATTAGGCGGATAAAGAGACGCACGGGCCGAGTCACGCGGTTTGGGTAGGATACGTTCGTCGATGATACTTTGATCCTTTCGCTACTATCGCCGGATACATCCCTGCTCGGAAGCATGTGGACACTTTCTCGATAGAAATAAATATCTACTAAATGTTGCGAATCTATCGATATCAATTATATCGTTCGTGTTTCGATATGTTTACGTTGCACGAGCGAATATATTTCACGCCGAAACTCGGAAAAATGGCCAAATGATCGCACTAAATTTAATAAAGAGCTTGGCTCGTGATTTTCAAGTTTCACCTGAAATTTCCAGCACGAGCCGGACTCGTGATTTTCACGTTCGACCTGAAATTTTCATCGCGAGCCGACTCGTGCAAAATTTCTTGAATCATCCAAAAAACCGATAAAGTAACGTTTCGTTGTCGATGCTCACAAACGCAAGTAGTAGTAGATAGTAATAAGCGGACACGATACTCGAGTCGTATGAAATTTTAATAATACTTTTCGCCATCCTGAAACTCGAACAAAATTGGTCGTACTAAATTTAACGAGACTGATACGTAATTTTCAAGTTTGCCCTGAAATTTGTCATCGCGTCTCGGACTTGTGATTTTCAAATTTGGCCTGAAATTTTCATCGTGAGCCGGACTCGTGATTTTTCAAGTTTGGAATAAAATTGAATACGATGGTCGAAACACTATGCTATTATTAAATGCTGTTAAATACACGTCCAAGATCGAATTTAGCAAGAAAAGTTGTGTATAGGGGGTATATTAATTATTCATTGAAGGGGGTATATTAATTATTCATCGAAGGTAGTAAGTGTCCACGTATTTATGATCGAGGGGCTATATCCGATACGATTGCGTAAGTAAAACATACAATCGACGCAATTTCGAATAAATCTCTGTACGTATTAAAAATATCGCGTTAGACAGAGGAACGATTATTTCATTAAGCGCTGTCATCTGACGCTTTCGTTCACTGACGATAGTCCGGCGGAGTAGAGAGTCGTAGCGAAAGGGTTAAAAGGATCGATGAAAAAATAGATGGGTCCGTTATTGGTAAATGTTGCAGGATAGAAGTGACGCGTCGGTGACGTGACTGGGCCCGATACGGATCAGCCGGTACGAACGGCAATAATTGAACGGGTAATTCCGAACATACGTATAATGATATAAAAAATATAGAGATGCGAGAGAACTCACCGTCTCGTCTTAACGCGACGATAACGGCGATAGTCGTTGGCGTTGACGTCGTTGGGGTCGAAGCCCCTTCGGTGCTTGGGCGGCGAGGACATGGTCGCAGCAGCCTTGGTACCGTCCGAGACCGCGTTCGGCGTCCCGGTGGTATTGTTGTTGCCGAAGGCAGCGCAGCTGTTGTCGGCGATGTGCAGCGAGGCGAGAGGCGGCGGCGAAGGCGGCAGCTGGGCGGGGACGAGGCCGGATGCCGAGATCGCGCGTTCCGAAGTCGAGTGACACCGACAGCCTTGCGATGCTGGCGCTGCTGGCTCGCCGATTACGAGGGTCCGATCCCCGTGACCGACGTGGCTCTTTGGCACCGCGTTCAGCTCGTGCCTGCTAACCCTACCGGCTCCCGGCCCACCCATTCAAATCCTCGATTATCGCCCGTTCACTCCACCTCTCTCTCGCTCTCGCTCTGCCTCCGTGACTGCTCCTGCCTCTCGATCTCTCGCGTTTCTGCCGGCTATCTCGCTTCCTCCCGAATCGACGACGATGGTATCTTCGACGAGCTCTTTCTCACACTCTCTCTCTCTCTCTCTCTCTCTCTCTATCTATCTCTCCCCGATTTACCAACCCTCTTCCTTCCGCCCCAGTCAGTATCTCCTTTCGCGTATTCCTCCCTCGACGAGATCCGGGACCAGCTGCCGTCCGATGTCCTACGGATCCGGCACACTCGTTGACAGAACCACCGAGCCCCAACCTCTCGGTTCTCCTCGGCCTCGTGCACGCGCGCCACCGAACCCTCCGCTATCTTTCCACCTTACGAGAAACCGCGTACGACCCATTCGCGACCGACTCACGCACGTGCAACCTTCGTTCGCGGATATCTCGAGAGGATCTTACTTACGGCGTGATCTACGCGAGCGGGACGAGAGGGGATGTCTAACGGGAAGACGGACCGAACCAGTCGAGAGGGACCGGAGACCAGGCGGGAACCAGAGGACCGTGACAACGTGTACGGTAGCGTCTACACCAATGTCCAAACACCGTCTCTTCCTTCCGTTCCGCGACCACGCCGACTCACTCCGCGCACCGCCACGGATTCTCTCACTCTACGCGATTTCGCTGGATACCGCCCGGTGGCAGCACCGGAGAACGCGACGGCGAAAGAACCAGGTGCGAAATCACCCTACGTTTCGACATCTTCCGATCGAACGGAAGACCTTGGATTGCATTCACCCCGTCGCGATTCCTCGTACGCGACGTGCAATCGCGTCCAGGACCCGAGACGAGTCGCGCCCAGTCCTGGATTTCGTACCTGCGTTACCTTCGGAGTTACAGTCGGTCCTGTAAATATTCTGTACCCTCTACGACAGCATTTCGTCTGAGACAAAAGAAAGCTTTGCCGTGGACGAATCAATTTTTCCTATCTATAACGAAACATTCATGTGGAGACGTTAATCCTACCGTTTAATTCAGACAGATTTCTTTAATGCGCGCAGAGGGTACGAATACCTGTGCGACTGCCTGTACACGCCCATCTCGCTAGTGCGGAAGACTACGATTTCGAAAGGTTGTAAAGGCCACCGTTTACCTTTCGACGGATAAAGAACGAAACTTGACGACGATTGTACCGTTTCGATGCCGATCGGATTGCGCGAAGATAAAGGCGCGCGCATCCGATCAAGGGATCGCTCGATGTCGCGTCCCGCGTGTCCTTAATGAGGTTCGGAGCCGACGCTACGGGAAACACGAGCGGAATTCTGATAAGAACGGCAGGGAAGCGAGGGACCCGAGCGACGTTCGCGAGTCCGCGAAACCGTGCCAACTTTGCTCGATCGGTTATCCACGAATTCGACGTCTTTCTTCGTTTATCTCGTGGGATCTCGACCGGGTCGCTAACGACCCTCCCGGGGGGTCGATCGATTCGTCATCGCGTGGAGTTTCGTGGCAGTCGTCCGAGGAGAGATCGAATTAAAGAGTAACGGAATACAGGCGAGACCTTGACAACTCCGACGTTTCGCGAAGAAGAGCGAAAAGGTGAAACGTTTGCCAAGAAACGAAACGGCGAGAGATTGGTATTGTTCTCGGATAGTTTCCTCCCTCCGGAGACGACTGAAATATTTAATCGTTAAGCATACGAACTGGACGTCGGGCGGTGGGGTGCGGGGCAACTAGAACATCCGTTTACACCTGGCCTCGCGCGGACAGACGGTGAAGCGATTAACCGCCATCCACGATTTTCTCCGCCCTTTCAACCACCCTCCACCCGCACAAACGAAAATAGACGAGATTCCGAGAGGTGCCGCGCGGTGGCGGCACCGAAAAGAAGTAGTTGTAGCGTGATACTCGATACTTATTAAAGGTAACGAAATCGCGGACGGTTTAGCAAAATGCGCAACGTTAGTAGAACTTAGCGAAGAAGTTCACATTCCATTTACAGATTTCAGAGTATTACATGAAAATGACATGTGGGATAAATTTAATATATTATTTAATGTATTAAGAGACCAATTTAATGTAATATATTAAAGATATTATATATTGTATTCATACTATATAATGTTATATACATATATCTGCATTATATAATAATACATAGATTACATTAAATTGCTCTGATATTAAATATATCATAGTATTGAATAATATATCAAATTTATCCCACATGTCATTTTTATGTAACTCTTTGAAGTCTTTAGATGGAATTACAATATATAATATATATATATATATATATATATATATATATATATACATATTATTTAAATATGTAATATTTACCTTGCTATTTGCTTTCAGTAGTGTCGAAAGAGTACTCGAATCTCGAAATTTTCCATAATTTTACTAAAACGACCAAAAAATTAAACTATGAATAAATTAACGTAGTTAACAATTGTACAGGGTGTCCCAGAATTAGGGTGAGAACCGAACTTTTCGTTCACCCTGATACTATAAATAAAAAAAAAGAAAATAAAAAAAAATAGTAACGCGCGAATCGCTAGCCAATAACGTCGTCGATACAATGTCGCAAACAGGAAACGCGTGGTACCGAAGGGATCGTATCTTCGATGGATACGTACAGGTAAACGCGTTCGAAGCCCGAACGGTAGCCCTCTCGAGTGGCGGGGTTAAGAGGCCAGGGCCGTATTCGGTATACGTTTTACAATCAACTAGACGCGAGCCTTGGAATGATCGCGAAGAAACACATTTCTTGTGTCGCATCCGCAAGGACGTCGTTTTACATACGATTCGAGAGTGCCTCGAGAACTTCTCTGTATCTCTTTCATCCGACAATACCGCATTCTTCGACCCACAGCGGTGCATTCAACGACATCCCAACATAGGTACGAATACTCTACGAATCTCGACAATACGTGCCGCAATTTGCGTTCGAATGGAAGTAAACGGAAGAATCCGAGTAATAACCGACACAGAGCCGGAAGCCAATATCGCGAGCCAAAACGTACAGAACGGAGTTCCGCGTGGACGGAGCGTCACAGCTGTCCGTCATACTCGAAATGATTGCGTCGCGGGAAAGAGAAACGAGAACGTAGACGAGAAAAGTCGCGATCGGGACCGAAGGTGCGCGTCGAACGAACTAGTTGCACCACGTGCTCGACCTGGCGAACGTCCAGTTCCGTTCGCACGAGTTCGCGGCGACATTCGATCCCTTCGGAAGACGGATGGCCGCTGGCGATGATATCTCGGGCATCGAAAGCACTTGTTACTCGGCCTCGCGATCGCGAGTTATCGCTGGTTAGATCTCCTCTATTCGAGAGACAATCGAGTCGAGTCGGCGACGATAGCCGAAAGCAACAACCGGCCAAACTTGTTGCGAGGCAAAATTCTGCAGGACCCCAAACGAATAATAAGGCAGGGAGACTCGGATTCGGTATCAAACATTTTTTTTTTTGTCAGTGTTGAAAATTTCATCGCCAAGTACCTATGCTATGATAGGACGAAGAAAAACGATGAAAATTTCAAAAATCTGAATTTCGAAACGTTCTCTTTTAATTTTCCAAAAATTTGAAGAACCCGAAGCTGCCTTTTTACGGACGCACACCCCTCGATTCTTGAATGAAATTTCTTTGGTTCTTCGTATCCGTCGCGGTCTCGACACAGAGATGGTTACGCGAAGGGTTACACCGACCATTTTTCTAGTCCGCGTGTTTTCACGTGTAGCGCGTTCCACTCCCGCCAAAATTTAGTTTCCCCCGAGAGGTGAGCCGAGGGTCCGAAAGATGGCGATGGCGTAGCGCGCCACGAGCAACCCGGTCAATACCAGAAAACGAAGAAAGGGTTCGGTTTCGTCGGCACGCTAACCTCGATTTCGAGCGCGCTGCTCCTGCGCGCGGGCTCGTCGTCCGTCGCGTTCCCTTGCACTCGATCGGAGAAATTTCGAAATCGATGCGCGCCGCGTGTCCTTGAACTGGAGAATTCGAACCGTTGAAAACTGTTACACCGGGACACGCGGCTCCGCGTTAAGCGTAAAACAGAACAGCCAAATGCCTTATCCGTCCTTGGCATTATCTATCAGACATGCGAAAATCAACCTCGTTTCGATAAAAAAAAAGAACAAATTGTGGAAAAACAGATAAGCTTGCGAGTCTACTCGCAAAGATAGCATCGATCCAAACGGTTTCATTAAACGATTCGTGTTGGAGAAATTGCGAGCGATCTCGGCGCGCGTCTGACTATGTCCGTCCGTTTC
>NW_026535289.1:13251846-13256195 GCF_026225885.1 Hylaeus anthracinus
ACTACGGATAAGCGTAACGTCGTTCTACTCTTCGCGCGCCGTTTGCGGCGTTTATTCGTATTCCGTTGAAAATGCAAACAGTTCGTTGAGCGATTCGTGTTGGAAAAATTGCGAGCGATTTCGGTGGGTGTCTGACTATGTCCGTCCGTTTCCCCTTACTTTCTCGCGCGCACCTCTTCCTCTAAACGTACGTCGGTGCATCTCGACTGCGTCACTCGATACGCGTATTTTATATTGTTCCAAACAAAGTTAACAAAAAGCACGAGCTTATTTTATCGGGAATCCAACTACGGATAGCGTAACGTCGTTCTATTCTTCGCGCGCCGTTTGCAGCGTTTATTCGTATTCCGTTGAAATGCAAATTCTAATGGCGGTGATATGCAGAGCGACACGGACGGTGATTATTTTCGGATATCGAGCGAAGGCCGTGGGTCTCTCGCGGAGTCATCGGTTCGTCCACATTTAAATCCCGTATCGCACGGGTCACCGGTTACCAATGGCGAGCGTAATCGAATCGCCGATTAATTTTCCTCGCATTATTCGCGCGTTCGTTTTAAACGAGAACCTACTATTCGAGTCTAAGTGAAACTATTCCATCAGGGAATATCGCGAGGCGTCGGAATAATACTTTCGTTGGTCAGATAACGATCAGAAAAAATATTCGCATCTTTTAACACGGAATACGTTTTATCGGAGGCTTCGGCTGAAAAGCGTAACGCGCAAGTGTGACGCGAAAGCGTTGCGAAAAGTGAAACGTCGGGTGACGTCATCGCTTCCTCTGGTGTCGTATGATATCGGTGGCAGGCAAAATTTTAACGCGCCATGGAATATCTTTCGGAAGCGATGCTTCTATAATTCTTTTTTTTTGTGTGTGTGTTTTTCACATTTAAAAATAAATTTCACAATTGAAAAATATTTAGTTAGTGTCCTACGATATGTAATACGTAGCAAGTCGTTACGAGTAAGTACGTTGTGAATTACGTCGCGTTTGGTCTCATTTTAATCAGAATTATGTCGGGAATATGATGGTAAGAGTTTGAGAAAAAAAAGTTAATAATAAAAATGTAATTCTTAGCGGCGAAAAATAATAAAAGGATTGCTTCTGAATCATATTCTATGTACGACTTTGAGTGCGTTAAGGCCGCTGAGCTTTTAGACATCGTTTACACGTAATATTTTCTTTTAGAATGCTTTTTACTGTAACAATGTATACTTTAAGAGATCTATCGTCTAAGAGATTCATTTTCCCTAAGAAAAAAAAAAAAAAAAATATATTCATATCATCCTTTTCGAAGTTGGTTAAAAATAACTCCGTTCTTTTCAAGAGCTGTTCGGTCACGATCCCCTGCAAGTTCCCGCCCGAATCCGTCGCCGCGGAAAATAGTAACCGATCGGAGTTCACGCGACACCTGATAAAGGGACGATCACCGAAGTCTCGAAAGATTCCAAGAAAACGATCCGCCGAACGACGAGCGAACACTCGTAGTTCTCGCGCGACGCGTATCGTAAATCCCTATCGGATGTAATCGCGATTAAAGGATCCCAAAGGAAACGGTGTTTCCCGCTGCACAGCAAAGGAACCACGAAAATGAAACACTATCCTAAACGACGCGTCGAGTGTAAAGTTCGTTCAACGTCCCAAGCAGAATCGGAAGATCCTCGAAAGCCGACGAGTCCGAGTCGGAAGGAAACGTGTAACGTCGAATTGGTTAGCGTCGAAAAGCGCGGATCTCGTGGATGACTCTCGACGACACTCGAATCGGTAAACGGACGGATCTCCTTGGCGTCGGAGTCTTCTACCCACCCGTGGTCGCGTGACCGCGAAATCAGCGTCCGAATTAAGATGCGTAGATAGCATCCGCGAAGGCGGCGATCAGCGCAAGATTCTCCCGTGAACCGCGCGAGGTGCCGGACCGGTTGCCGTAGGTCGGGTCTGCGCGGCCGTCTCGCGTACCTTCGAGAAGAAACCTTTGTCAGGATTCGACCAATGGGTGACGCGAATGGTAGCACGGCGTCGGTATGACTGACTCTCTCCTGACCTGACGTACACGAGCTGGCTCGCGGCAAGCGAGCAGGCAGCAGGCGTATCCGTGGTTGGTCAGCCGGTCGGCCGACCGTTTGCCAACGATGGACTTGATCCGATTCCCGAGTTTTCTCTCGCGATCGATCCCCGGCCCCTGTTAACCTCTCTCGCGCCGATGGGAACGACGATTCCCGCGAATCTCGTACGATTCGATCGTTGGATAATCGTAGCGTTCCAGCGCCGACGGTTCGTCCCATACAAGAAACCATGATAAATGAACGAAAAATCGCGTTATATTCGATACGCTCGGTAAATCGTTGATCGATGGGACGTTTGGATTCGTCGACTCTGTTGGTTGGATCTTTGGTGGATCGTTAGCGTTCGTTTCTCTTTCTTTCGCGACATCGCGGTTGAATTGTCGCGACTCCTACCAGGGACTAGCCGTCGTTAAGAATTTGTTTTGGTCGCGTGTTACTCTCGTATCGGAGAAATTGGGTCGGCCGTACCTAACAGGGGCAGCATCGATTCCCGAAGAAGGTCGCCAGAAAAGCTCTCGAGGAATTCGTTCGGATTAACGTGTCGTTTCGCGATTCCTTCCTGCAGAGATCGTCCCGCTCGGTGCTCCGAGCGTTCCGTTTCGCGGCGGAATCCTCGCTAACAAATAAGGACACGGCGTCCGTCCTTGGACGAACGAACCGACGTTGACGAATGGGTAGCGTTTCGCGAACGCAACATTCCCCTTCAAAGAGATTTCCTTTCGCGGTCTAGAAATTTCGAACGGCGAGTATAAAACGTCCGCGGTCGCCGGTGTTTTTAGCGAAAGTTTTGAAATATCTGGGCCGCGGTAATCTACGCCATTGAATTTCAGGCAGCGGGAAAGGCTGGCAAGGGCTAAGCGTGGCACACGCTATAGGTCATCGTCGGCACGTAACAGAAAGTTTACCCTGGGGGCGGCGCGGTTTGTGGAACGGCCGCCTGCAGGGCGTCGCGGCGCTCCGTAACCGTGTGCCGCGTGTCGCCGACCCCGGTCACCTGTTTAACGCCCCGTGCCCCAGTATTCGAGTTTGTCGGACATGCACGACACTCTGCGCATCGATGCTATCCCGGAGATGGTACCGATTAACCGACGCCGAAGCCGAGTTGCTTTCGCGACGTTTATTTTCAAATCGTGAGGAGCTCGACTGTCTTCGAGAATGTCATAAAATCGTTGATGTATATGCTGTCTATAGGGAAATACTGTCTGAGAAGGTTCGGGGTAGTTGCGATGAATTCTGGAATATTTATGAAATCGACCGGTGATTTTATATAATCCCCATATATAATTCCCCGTAATGGGGAATGCGATAAAATTGTTAATGCGTATGCTGTCTACGCGAAAATACTGTCCGAGTAGGTTTGGGATTGTTGTCGCTGGGAGGCGGCTATTTTCAATAGAATACCGTTAATGTACATACTGTCTGAGTGGGTTTGGGGTAGTTTGGCTGGGGTTAATATCGAATATCGTTCGTGGTGTTCAAGGTGTTCCTTGGCGTCGTGTCGCGAGCTACACGTGCCAACAAGGCGACACGAAACCGTTGACAACCTGTACACAGTTTCGCGTTCGCCGACCTATTGAACGCGTTTCTACTCGACGCGAGTGTTGAACGCGATGTATACGTCGTCTGCACGCCTAACGCGTGAACGTTACGCTGAAAATTATGCTACGCAGATTATATGCTACGCAAATTATCCTACGTTTTTCGTGAGCGAATCCGAAAGAGACGGTGGGACGATATTTCTTCGCGCCATATTTTCTTTTATAAAAGAGCACGAAGAAATGCGCGAGAATGTCCGTTCCGCGGTGGCACGAGAGGGGAAATATCGTGATTACCAGCAGGCAATCTCCGACCCGGATCGATACCGCACCGTTCGGTTGCCCCTTTTTCTTTCCTTAACCGGCATTCGTTAAATTCTCGCTCGCGAAATTGTTTGTTCGAATCACCGCGAAACTCTGGGAACCGTACTCCGCTAAATATACTGAACACACACGAGGATACGTTCGCCAATGTACAGAACCTGAGAATTCCGCGAGTCCATGGAAACGGAGGAAGAATCGCTCGAGGCAAACGTAAACAGCGAAATTACAACAAACGAGGGTATAGGATTAGGTATCGATAATAACCAAACAATTCAACGCTCCTATAAAAAGGAAAAGATATATCGAAGGATGCCTCTCGATTAACCCTTTCGGACTTGAATTATTTTCTTGAACTAGTTCCTCGTGTAATTTAATTTTTAGGGTTAACTTGGACTAAAATTAGTACGGGAAAAAGTTAAAAAAAAAAAA